>NC_090234.1:22283697-22583697 GCF_024489055.1 Chanodichthys erythropterus
GTTGGAACAAAGCTTACAGCAGAAACCCCCAGTTCACCCACGAATCCTTTACTCAAATCGATCAGGGCTGACAAACTGAAGCTAACTTTAGTGTGCAGTGTGAAAGGCCAAATCACATGACTTGCTTGTGTGATAGTGCTTAATGTTAGTTTCTAGGGGGTACTGTTAAGATTACGACTGTGTGTGAGTCGTTTATAATTGGTGTGCTTTGAGAGGTGTTCTACTGTGTTCTGTTGTATTCATTTGGCAGTATACTGTAAATCAACATCCACTTTCATTTTACTGATACTGAGGCTCAGACATTCTACTTACTCTATACTCTACTTCTGCTTTCTCTTATCCTACTTTGTAAGCAAAAATAACATTACAAATGCATGGCAGCATCTACACTACAAAATACAGCATCCTGTTTACATTTTAGATTCTTAAAGGGGTGGTTACTATACAAAAACTAAAATTCTGTCATCATTTATTCACCCTCATGATGTTTCATGGCTTATTTTATTGCTTTTGTAGCTTCTTTTCTGCAAATAATGTAAGCTAATAGTGACGTCTGTCCCTGGTCCCCTATAACAATTCCTTTTGTGTTCTGTGAAGGAAAGAAAGTCATACAGGATTAAAACACTGACAGGATTTGTATTATTTTGGGGTGAACAAACACTCTATTTTTATATTTAAAAATCATTTATAATCATATATATATATATATATATATATATATACACACATACATACATATAAATATATATATATATATATATATATATATATATAAATATATATATATATATATATATATATATATATATATATATATAATATACACATACATACATATAAATATATACAGTATTTTATTATTCAGTATTTAATTTTGTAGTGTATTGAGCATGCAGTTTAGTTTTTATTTTAGTTTTATTACTTTTGTTAACATTTTGATTTAGCTTTTATCTTAATATTTTTAGTTTTCATGTTGATTTTAGTTTAACTTTTATGTGATTTTGTCATTTTATGTTTGTAAAGTTTTTTTAGGTTGAAATTATTTTTATTTAGGTTTTTGTTAGTTTTAGTTTGTATTTATTTCTTGTTAATTTTAGTGCTTCAACTTAAACTTATTTCAGTTAAGGCAAAAATTCACATTTTTTAGTAACTGATATTTATATTTGATTTTATTTCAGCTTCATTTCAATTAACAGAAATGTTTTAATAGTACTTAATAGTTTTAGTTAACTACAATAACCCTGGTATTGAAATGCACACTCACACTCACACACACTTTTAAAATGCATGTTTCTTAACTGTTAAACAATCAACCTACAGATTGACAAAGAATGGAAGAAGATTGCAGGGATCGGGGATTTCTGTGTATACCTGTATATATTGTCTCTTTCACTGTTAAAACAAATCTAAACCTGTATAGCTGTTTGGGATTTGCTGGTAGCATTGAAAGATCTGAATCTCTATTTAGCTAACACACTTTAACAACCACTGTCAGAAATGAAATATGTTATTAAAAAGCACAGTGAGTATCTAGGATGCATTCCTCATAGGTTTATCTCTGAGCATATCCTATTGAAAAATCTTTAGAGTGGGAAGGACAGTAACCATATTTCACCTTAATTTCTTGAAAAGGGAGACAGGACTATAAATGACAATGGAAACAGTGACAGAAGGTAAAATAAATGGCCCCTGAAATTATGCCTGGAGATGGTGCCAGGTTTGGCGATAATTACAAAATTAACCTGAGATCTTATTCATCTGGCAAGTGAAAAATGCAGTGTTTGTTCCGTTCTATCAATAGTTCATGTTTCTAATTGAAAAAACAAAAATAATGCTGTTTTAGGAGAAGCATATTTGACCTTTCATGTGTTTGACATTCTCTATTCAAGGCTAAAAATGTCGACAGGGGTCTTGAAATGCCATCTGTCCCAGCTGCAATCAGTGACATGCACATTTAAAGTCAACATAAAATGCTGTTCGCAACCTATTTTACAGTACCATGTCAAAAGTTTGGAAACATTACAAGTTTTTGTTTTCTTTTTATTTGAGTCTCTTATGTGCACCAAGGCTGCATTCATTTAATCAAAAATACTGTAAAAACAGTAATATTGTGAAATATTATTACAAATTAAAAGAACTGTTTTCTATTTTAAGATATTGTAAAATTATATTTATTGAAGCTGATTGGTGATGCATCATTATTTCAGTCTTCAGTGTCACATGATCCTTCAGAAATGATTCTAATATGCTGATTTGTTGCTCAGGTAACATTTCTTATTATCAATGTTGAAAACAGTTGTGCTGCTTAACATTTTTATTTATTTGAGCTTGTCAGTATAAATAACCATTCACTTTGTGTGTATGGAAAACAGAAGCTTGGATATTTTGCCTAATGTCTCCTTTTATGTTTCATGGAAAGTAATACAGGTAGGGTGACCACCTGTCCCGCTTTGCGTTGTAGCGCACAGCATTTTGACCCAATGTCCCGCACGTCGCATATTGAGAAAATGTCCCGCATTTTCATCAGTCTGTTGGTTTTCACTTATAATATTAAGAAAACGTGCATGCGTTCTTTTGCCTTTTTAAGAAAGCATTTTATTTATTCTTTTTGCTGCGTAGTTTTTCACCTACCAGCGCTTCGACAGAAGTAACATCCCAACAGCCCTTTTTAAAATCCTATCCAGTGGTTGAAAAGAAAGGAGTAAACACGATCACTAGTTGGTTGTGACGGCTGTCAATCCAAATGTGGAGCGGAGTTGGACTTGGTCAGAACTGTTTCAAAAATAGGGTGACCAGACCGGTTTTTGGTGTTCTGTCCCCGGAAATGTCCCCGTTTTACATATTGCTTAAAACAACCCGCATATACATTGCAAAAAGACCGACGAGCGTAGGCTATAGCAGCCTGCTGGATAAATTGTGTAGTGATCATGTTCTCCAACAGAGGGGGCTGTGCAGCTACACTTGGTCGCGCACGCGCCTCTAGTTCATGAGGACCGTGATCTGGATCTGGACCAGAGCAAAGCGCCATTATCGTCAAATATCAAAATAAACATCGTTATCAGTTTCAAGGTTAGTATTAATTATTCATACTGTTTGTATGTTTTATAACCGGGCCTCACAGGGTGCGAGATTTTTTTGCACAATTTTAAACGTCCACATAAGTTACGTAACAACGCAGCAGCTACATCACGTGGTGAAGGTACGCTCTGATATGAATATAAAATGCAAAATAATAGTAAAAAAATATTTATTTCTGTATACAGTAGCTTAAACAGCTTGTGAAAATTAAAATATTAAATTCTGTAATATTAAAAAAATATTTGTTAAATGCTGTTAAATATTTATCTTCTTATAGGCCTATTTATGTTGTTTTATTTTTGATATGTAATGTGCTTTTGTAAAGTCATACTAATGATATAACAGGCATATTGTTATGAACTGCTTCTACAGTGGTTACTATTAATCGTGTAAAAGTATTTTTTGGTGAATTGAATTAAAACCAGAGCAAAAATCCTAATAATAATTATTAATGTAATAATAGCCTATAAAGGAACCCACAACAATTAAAAACAGAAACATTCAAAAATGTATTGTCCTTGTTTTTTAAATAGATAATAACAAATTTGACCACTCAAATAGGAAATGTCCCCAGTTTCCCTTTCAGAAATCTGGTCACCTAATTCAAAAATAGTTATCTGCATGATGCCTGATGCCTTTAAGGTCGGTGATATTTAATTTAAATGACATGTAAAATAAAGACATACATTGTGATGTAATGGTGTTTTCTGGAAGGGACTAAAGAACAAAGTATTTTTTTATAAGCTGAAACGTATAATACAAATGTTTTTATTATGTTAGATAGGCATTATATAACAGCTTCAGGTTGTGTTTTAGTGTTGGTAACATGTCCCACATTGACCCACACAAACTTAGCAATCGTCCCACATTTGGTTTGTTTGATGGTGGTCACCCTAAATACAGGGGCGGACAAAGTAGGTATAGTATGTTTGTTACACATATTCATAGATGTATGGGACAGAAGCACATGCTTAATGCTGTTACTGTTTATTTCTATGCTGCACAGAAAGAAAAAAAAAGACGTAGAATATGTGTGTCGCACATATAAATGTATGGGAGACAGATGTTTTGAAACATTTGTTTTGAAAGAACATCAACAGTATTTACAGAATGACACAATTTACATTTTTGGATGAATTATAGGTACTATTTTGCAGATTTATGTACACTACCATTTAAAGGTTTGGGGTCTGGAAGTTTTTTTTTTAATGCTTTAGAAAGAAGCCTCTTATGCTCACCAAGACTGCATTTATTTGATCAGTAAATATAGTAAAAATGTTAATATTGCGAAACATTATTATACATTATTATGAAACATTATTATAGTAATGGCCATTACTCATGTTTCAGTGTCACATGATCCTTCAGAAATCATTCCAGTACTGATTTGGTGCTCAAATAACATTTCTTATTATTATAAATACTGAAAATAGTTTTGTTCATTAATATTCTTGTGAAAACTGTGATGCATATTTTCAGGATTATTTTTTTGTAGCAATGTAAGTCTTTACTATCACTTCTGATCAATTCGATGCATCCTTGCTGAAAAAAAAAAAAAAAATTATCTTTCAAAAAAAAAAAAAAAAAATCTTACTGACCCAAAACTCTTGAACAGGAGTGTATACAGTATACAATGCTAAGACAGAGGTGCCTTAGCCACATCAGTAATTCTTATTGGTTAATATTTCCATTCTTTGCATCATTTCCAAGAATATTTTATACCATGGTACAAAATGAAGTCGTAATCCATAATTCATGTTAAAGGATTCAAAATGACAGTGCAAAAGGTTAACGCAGTTAGCATCTTGAAACATCACACTGTCATCCTAAAAGCTGTAGTTTCCTGGGCTTGAAACTCTAAATTGCTCCCTGTGAAAGCTGTTAGGTGAGTCTGTGTACCTCCACCAGCTGTGAAGATGAATGTTGAGAGGGGAAAGTCTGGGATTTTGTCCCTATTCATACGTCAAATCATGAAATGACACCAAAACTTCCAGGTAGATACATCACGTAGTGTGCAAAGTAATATGTTGCCACTCTTGCAGTTTTCATAGAGATGATTTGCTTATTTTTTACGCTTATGTAGATTGTATATTAAATAACACATCAAGAGCATACTGTACCCTCAGCTCTTATATTCCAACTTTTTATCTTTTCTTCAGCATCTACCTAGTCTTAAATTATAAATCCAACCATCCTTTTCACTGCCTTTTTCCCCCAAAGCTAACTGGAATAGTACTCATAAACTCAGTACTCGTAAACTTCTGCTTTCATCTTAAAATACTTCCAATGGCAGCTGAGACGTTCAGGGTAGAATAAAAAATGTAGTTTACTTAAATCTGATGACCTCAGCATCCAAACCAGCCCATTAGCCGTCCATACCCATAACTCCACTGGGAATTACAGCGGGAGCTGCATGGGCAACAAATTCAAATTCCGTTGGTGCATGTTCTAATCAGATTTACTGCAGGAAAGGGTTTTTACAATAATGTCAGGGCCAGGTTTTATTAGCTTGGAAATTAGGTCAGACAGAAGCTCTTGAAGAATGGCCTTTGGTATTTCTAACTAGACAGATGCCGAGCACTAAAACCATTGGGAAATTTCAAATCATCCAAAGACTTTATCTATGAAGAAATAATAAAATCTATAGCAACTTGGTTGAAACATCACTCGGGTGCTGCATTCAACTCATTTTGCAGGATTCTACTATTTTAAGACTGAAATTGATTAAATTTAAATATCAGATCACACTAAAAATGAGCTTCCTTTTTTCTTTTTGCATACTAGTTTTTTTTTTTAATTCTATGCTATTTTATATCAAATATATTAATATAATCAATTCTCCTTACTTTCAAAAGTTTGTACATTTAGATTTTATGATTTAGAAAGAAGTCGCTTATACTCACCAAGGCTGCATTTATTTGATGAAAAATAAAACGGTAATATCGTAAAATCTTATTACGATTTAAATTGACTGTTGAAATTTGTAATTTATTCCTGTGATGGCAAAGCTGACTTTTCAGCAACTATCACTCCAGTGTTCAGTATCCTTTATCTTGATCCTTCAAAAATCATTCTGATTCATTCTATGCTGATTTAGTGCTCAATAATAATTTCTTTATATTATCAATAGCCGCTTTTCCACTGAAATTACCCAGAACAATTTGTCCCAGCAAATCCTTTTTCCCCCCAGACCTGTTGCTGTCTGTGTTTCCATCGCGGTATAAAGTAGCATGAAGATTAAGTCTAATTAAGATTAAGATTAATTAAAATTTTGTCCTCCGTATATAAGCTTAATAAATCCTGAACCTCCTCACCGGTCCATCAGTTGTATTTTTTTAAACTTCATTGTTGATTCGAATAGCTAACAACTCTTACTGCATGCACCGCAACAGACTTTAAAAAACGATGGTTGAAATAAAATGCTGCGTTAACTCAACCAATGAGGATGTTCAGTGCCCGAGTCCCACACCTGAATGTTCCTGGACTTTGAAAAAGTACTACCTCATGAGCAGGGACTTTCTGAGAGGGAAATTTTTTACCCGGAACTTCATTTAGACCCTGGTGCCTGCGGTCAAAACACACCGAGTACCACCACAAAGTCCATAGTTCCTAGGAAAAATTGCTGCGGTGGAAACGTGGCTAATGTTGAAAGCAGAAGAAATAGACATACATTTTTTGATGAACAGAATGTTCAAAAGAAATACAAAGTTCTGTCTTGAAACTGTGGCGCAGACGGAATCTGCTTGCAATCACCTCATTCTCTTTAGAGTGCAGCTGATTGGCTACTGCTACAGAATGAGCTCAATGCTCAACATTCAAATACTTGGTCAGCAGTTGCAGCCCACTTTCAGAAATCCTCCACCTTCCCCAGCTCCACCTGTATGCATGTCTTACCTGCTTACAGCAGCGCGTCATGTATGTATTGGCGGCAGCAGCAGCAGCAGCAGCAGTGTAGCAGATCTGTTCTGCCAAGACCAAACATATCAACATTGTCATATCCATTACCATGCCAAACACTCAGAGAGTTGTCATGACAGAACAACATTTATTTGTAATTGAAATCTTTTTTAACAAATTAAATATCTTTACTGTCACTTTTCCTCAATTTAATGCATCCTTGCTGAATAAAAGTATTTAGAATTTTTGTTTCATGTAATATTTTAATTTATTTGAAAATCGTTAACCTATAATCCACAATGCAATCTTGAAAGGAAAGAAATTGATAAAACAATGTGATCAATCCATATCACACATGATACTGAAAGCTCTTTCTAGCAATTTACAGGAATTATGTAATGCCTGGGAATGTGTAACATATGTCCATGTTTTCCCCAGTGCTGCAGTAAACTCCTGTCCCATCAGCTTCGGCAATAAAAATGCAAGCCTTCACTGTTATGATCTCACTGTGAGCCTAGAAGCCAATCGGCTGCAATAAAGGAGATTTACTCATTGGCACTAGCACAAGTCATTTCCATAAAATGAACATTGAGTGTAATTTATACTTTTTGTGTTTTTTAGTGTGTGGAAGAGAAAGTTAGAGAAAATACAGCATATGTATATGGATATCGCCTCTGGGGAGTCCAAGAGATCCAAATGAAGATTAATGCAAGCAATATACCGGTCGGAAATTTCTGCAGTTTGAAGTCTTTTTTACTATGATGCTCTAGATAGTATTGTGTGAATTCTTAAGCTTTTATTCTCACTCAACTGAAATTGCTTTTGTTACAGTAACTCACAAGTGCAGCATTTGCAATTTGCCTATATACGAATAAATGTCTCAGAACTAAAATTACCCCTCAAATGCAGAATAATAAAGAGGTATAAAGGCCACTAGTGAAAATGCTTCTGTTTTGCTTCTTTTTTTCCTAATATACAATAATCCAACATTTTCATTACAATTTTCACAGCATAGCAACTTGAATGAAACGTTGAATTAAAAATGAAAAACAATCCTAAATATAATACATTTTTATTTTATTTTCAAAATCCTTTTTGAATTTACTTTTCATTTCCAGAATTAAATAGGAATAGTTTCAGACTTTTAGACCCCACTGCATGAGTAAACAACAGACACCCAGTCATTCCAATTTGAAATAAGGTGTGATGAAACACCATCTGCTATCGTTAGTGGTTTCAGACAGGAATTTGTGAATGGCTTTCCATTTCTTTCTCTCTCTATTTCTTCATTACTGTTGAACTGCTCTAAAAACGCTCTGAAAACAAGACCCACCCACTTCGCCTGATCACTGTCACGCTGTCTAAACCCTTACATCCGTGTGACTGCTCTCTTCCCGGCGAGCTGACAGTAACAGCCGTGTTAACATAAGAGCCCACGACACAAACAAATGCATTTAAGTGCTCAGTGGTGGCACTGAAATGGTAACTCACAGAGGGATACTGTGAAATTTGTACTGAGACAAAAGCGCAGCAGGAGGACAACGACTGCACTGCGGAGCGTGAACAGAGGTAATTGGGGGACGCAGGGACAAATCCAGCATGCCAATCCAATGCACTGCAGACTCTGTGAATAATGCCAGAGAGGATCTGTGCTCACTTGTTCTATGTTGGGTTTTGTGCCTGTGTCACATTTCATGCAAAAAGCTGGACTGTAAAAGAAAGAGCCGCTGATGGCCGTGAAATTTGTGGTTTTGTTGCTTATGTGCCCTAGTCTGATCATCACAGGAAACACGATGCATAAAAACTTTTTGAAATTGAAGATCAAGGAACTTAATATTGTAATATTGTACTTAATTTGTCTTAAGATTTTTAAACAATATAAGAAAATCTGGACATCTTTATCCTGTTCAAAAGTTTTCGCCCCTGACTCTTAATGCAGTCAGTGAATGTTTGAACCTTTTTTAATAGTTGTGTTTGAGTCCCTCAGTTGTCCTCAGTGTAAAAAGATGGATCTTAAAATCATACAGTCACTGCTGGAAAGGATTCAAATATGCAAAAGATGCTGGAAATCGTCTCGGGTTACGTCTGTAACCCTGGTTCCCTGAATAAGGGAACGAGACGCTGCGTAGTCGCTTTGGGAACGCCTCTGCGCGTTTTGTCTTGAAGCACTCGTGAAATCGAACCAATAGTGTGACGGGACGTCAGTGCGGGTGACGTCACGGACCAGGAAACTATAAAGCACTCCTGAGAACAAAGAACGCCAGCTTCTGATATGGATGAAGCAGACGCTCACAGGCGTGCAGGGAGTATGGCTAAGCTACGCAGCGTCTCGTTCCCTTATTCAGGGAACCAGGGTTACAGACGTAACCCGAGACGTTCCCTTTCATGGGAACATCGACGCTGCGTAGTCGCTTTGGGAACGCTATCCCAACTAGGCCATAAGACCAAGTGCCTGTCTGTTATCTTACGACGAGAGCACCGAGGACCCTGGAGTGGAGCCCAAATCAAGGTTATACAACCTAATGAAGGTATGCTGAGATGACCACCCAGCCGCATCACATATCTCGTTAATGGGAACCCCCGAGATCAAAGCCTTTGAGGCAGCCATACCCCTAGTAGAGTGTGCCCGGACAGCCAAAGGTGAAGGCTGCCCGTATGACTCATAGGCAAGAGAGATGGCCTCAACCACCCACTTGCTCATTCTTCCTGATCCGGATTAATCAAAGGAGGAGGACAAAAGGCCTGCAGTACAATCGGTCCTGGGACGTTGGTGGGGACCTTGGATTTATAACCAGGTCTAGGATGAAGGAAAGCCCTGAACATACCAGGCGCAAATTCCAAACATGAGGGAGCAACCGAAAGTGCTTGAAGATCTCCAATTCTTTTGAGAGATGAAATTGTCAACAGGTGGACAGCTTTGAGAGGAATCTTCCAGACACCTCCTCTAATGGTTCAAAGGGAGCCTCAGCTAACCCTTCCAACACAATAGCCCAGTCCCAGGCCGGAGTTTTGTACGCACAGAAGGCCTCAGCCTCTGGGTACCACAGAGAAAGCGTATAAATAGGGGGTCTCTTCCACAGAAGAGTCCCCAAACAGAGCATGATAAGTGGAAATAGCCACTATATAAACCTTCAAGGTAGAAGGAGATAAACCATCCAAGTTTTATACTTGGAGAAATTGCAGCACAAGACTGATAGAAGAGTGGAACAGGTCCAGCTGACGTTGTCTACAGCAAGTAGAAACCAACTTCCATTTATTTGTCTGTATAGCTTTCTCGTGGAAGGAGCTCTGGAGTGGAGTATGGTCTCGACAACCTCAGTTGGGAGACCGGATTCTATGAGCCTAGCCCCCTCAGAGGCCAAGCTCAGAGTTTCCACAACTCCAGGCGGGGGTAAATTATCATGCCGCCCGCTTGAGACAGAAAGTCCTGTCTGATGGGGATCTCCACGGGGGAGCCGTCTAGAAGAGACACTAGGTCTGCAAATCAAACTCGGGTTGGCCTTAATGGGGCTATCAGTATGAGATAGACCCTCTCTAGGCAAACCCTCTCCAGAACTCCTGGGAACAGAGCGATCGGGGAAAAGTGTGTACAGACGTAACCTCGGCCACGTCTGCACCATGGCATCCAACCCCAGAGGGGTGGATTAGTCAGAGAGCACCACAGTGGGCAAAGAGATGTTCTTTCGAAGCAAATAGGTCAACTTCTGCACGACTGAAGTTCTCAAATGAGCTCCACCACCTCAGGGTGGAGACTCCATTCCCCGGGCCTCGGCCCCTGCCTCAACAGGATGTCTGCCCCCACATTTTGATGGCCCCTCGGGTGTGGGAGGAAGTATTTGAGTACTCGAAATACCGCCATCATTTCCAGATGATTTATGTGTCAGGAAAGTAGATGGTCCTCCCAAAGACCCTGAGCCGAGCGACCACTCATGATCGCCCCCAGCCTGTGAGGGAAGCATCCGTCGTTAGCATTACACGACGACAATGAGCCCCCAACACAGGTCCCTGGGACAGGAACCAAGGCTTCTTCCACATGACTAAGGCACGAAGGCATTGCCGCGTGACCTTAATCATGCGAAAAGGATTTCTTCTCAGAGAAAACCCCTTGGTCCTGAGCCACCACTGTAAGGGTCTCATGTGCAGCAGGCCAAAAGGTATCACGTTGGACGCAGCTGCCGTAAGACCCAACAGTCTCTGAAACTGTTTTGCAGTGTGTGACTGGCCTAATTTCACCCCATTCACGGCCGAGAGAATGGAACGCACCAGAGCAGGAGACAGATGTGCCTGCATCGTGATGGAATCCCAGACTACCCCTAGATCGTTGGTAGTTTAAGCTGGAAGAAGCACACTCTTCTTGGCATTAATTCTCAGCCCTAGCCTTCTGATGTGAGACAGAACAACATCTCAATGTTGGACTGCCATATGCTCAAACTGAGCTAAATTCAACCAATTGTTGATATAATTCAACACGCGAATGCCCTGGAGTCTCAGAGGAGCCAGAGCTGCATCCACGCATTTTGTGAAGGTGTGGGGTGAAAGCTAGGCAGAAAGGAAGAACCCTGTATTGGTAAGCTTCGCCCCCGAAAGCAAATCTGAGGAACCTCCTGTGCTGAGGATGGATGGATACATGAAAGTACCCTCCAACCCTCTTTGGAACAAAGTACAGACTGTAAAACCCTGACAGCTTGCTGGGAGGAGAAACCCTTCTATAGCTCCTTTTTGCAAGAGCGTCAGAACTATGTGTTCCAATACCAGAGACTGCAAGGGGTCCACCACTATAGGGAAGACCCTGTTAAATTGGGGCGGGCGAGACCCGAATTCTGTAACCCTTTCTTTGTGAGCAGTACCCATTGAGAAATACTTGGAAGAAGTTTCCATTCTACCAGAAATCTACTAAGGGAACCAGTCTCTCATGACTGGCCTCTGGTGTTTTTTTTTTTTTTTTTTTGTTTGTTTTTTTTTGAACATTTGACTCGGCGCCCTTAAGCGGCGAACCGGCAGGGAACAACCGAATCAAATGTCGACCGGCCCTCCTCAGAGGGTCAGTGGAGACCGCTGCACCCTGAAGCACACGAGGTGGCAGGGTTGGCAGAACGGCCCCCTGAGGGCACCGAGGAGGGGCGGATACCATATAGTGTGGTAAAGAACCCTCTTCGGAAAGGGGCTACCCTCGAATGTCCTATGCCACTGGCGTCAGGACCTTTTCGAAGTCTTCTTGGTGATAACAGTCCGCAGATCTGTCTTACCCCACAAAGACTTCAGCTGTGTTGCCTGTCCCGGTCCCCAAGCTTTCTGCGGGGGAGCACGGGTGACGACACTTTTTTTTTTTTTTTTTCAGTGCCCTGAAACGGCGAACCGGCAAGGAACAACTGAACTGACCACTCTATGACCCTCCTCTTCTTAGAGGATCACTGGAAACCGCTGCACCCTGAAGCACACGAGGTGGCAGGGTTGGCAGACCGGCCTCTCTTCTTTTAAATTCCTCAGAATTTAATGTATTCAATATTTCATTTAATCCTTAAATTAAATGCAGCCAAAAACAAACAGTCAAAAAGACAGGCTGAATATATTGGAATACAAAAAGAATTATAGCGCGTAATAGTTTGCAAGATATTATAGGGAAAAAGAGAAAGGGAACTCCCGTCTACTCAGTTCCCTCCAAATATATATAAACATTTTATATATAATCGGCTATATATTACGGGCACGATATCTATGCGCAGCCTCGGCAAACGCGAGATCCGAGCCGTATATTCTTTATTGCAGACTTAATCTGCGCGCTGCCTCGGCAAACGCGAGATCCGAGCTATATATTCTTTATTGCAGACTTAATCTGCGCGCTGCCGCGGCAAACGCGAGATTCGAGCCTTGCGTTGGACTTTTATTCCCTCGAGAATAAAGCCAACAGGAGTGGAGCTAAAAACTCCCGCTAGTGCATACTTCTCTTTACACTTCGGGACATTTTTATGAATGAACACTGTCAGCTGTGAACTGACGTGCATGCTCCACTCTCAGCGTGTGCATCCCTACTCGCTTTGTAGTATAGCACTCAAAACTGCTGTTCACTTTCTTTATATATATAAATATATCTTCAATATTTGTAAGTTGACAAATTCAGAAAGATATTTAACTTCTCAGTTAAATCGAGAAAATAATCAGACAAGTCTATCACGGTCTGAATATTTCAGATTAACAAAATAATCATGGCTTTCAAACACAACTGATTTGTTTCTGATGTTAGAATAATAAACGTGTGATTTTGAAACACGATATGTGTGTGAGGTGGCGAGTCCTCAAATCAATATCACAATATCCACCTCCTCAGAGCTGGACATGTGTACCGGTGCCTCAGCCCGGAGGAAGAAACCGCAGAGCGTGCTTCCACCTGGGAGAGGCACTGAACCTGGCAGGTAAGGGCAGAGAAAGGGCAGCGCCCGTCTCTAACCCCTCTGCCAAATTCATCTGCGAACCCCATGATCTGAACCGCCTGTCTGCCTCGGCAGATGCGGGATCCGACCACGAAGAACGCGAGCCGCGGCGCCCTCCTCAAAGAGCGCCCGGCGGGAGTGGAGAGGTTTTATATTACAATGCTCGCAAACAACCCCCTCGAGGGCCGCCTGGGCATGCTCCGCTCCCGGACAAACAACACAGAGCTCGTGTGTATCCCCACCCGTGAAGTAATGAAGGTAGGGAGAAGCACACGGTCTGATGCCGTTTGCTCGCCATTATAGTGTCTTTTATATACATATATATGTGGTGTAATACTGATACTCTTGTTCTCAAACAAAAGAGATCGTCTCTGTATATGTAATTGACAGACAACACCAAATAAGACACACGATAACACAGAGCGCTGCTGAAGACACAGAAGCTGGCGTTCTTTGTTCTCAGGAGTGCTTTATAGTTTCCTGGTCCGTGACGTCACCCGCACTGACGTCCCGTCACACTATTGGTTCGATTTCACGAGTGCTTCAAGACAAAACGCGCAGAGGCGTTCCCAAAGCGACTACGCAGCGTCGATGTTCCCATGAAAGGGAACTGAAGAATTTTTGGGACCTTCAGGATCTTTCTGAAGAATATTGGGCAGTTTAACTGCTCAGGACAAACAAGTGACTCATGAACAACCATCACAAAACAAAAAAAAAAACAGTCATAGAACTTCCAGGTAACCGCACACAGTAATAAGAATCAAGGATTCACAAACTTTTGAGCAGGTAGTTTTTATAAATTCAGCTATTTTTTTGTCTTGTTGACCATATGTAAACATTCATGTAAAATACTTAAAAATATCTTACTCAGGACAGTACTAAATATAAATAACATGCATATTGTATGATCTCTCTTATTTTGTTAAAATTATTCACAGTTTTACAGATTCTGCAAGGGGTTCACAAACTTTCAAGCATCACTGTATGTCCAGCCCAGGTATAATGCTCTTTGCCATCAGTTAATAAATTAATACTGTCATGGTCAACAGGCAATATACACAAACACCTCTTTATAATAAAATGTAATTCTGCAGCTGGTAATTGCATAATGTTAATTGAAACCGCAAGTTCCACTGAGTTAACAAAAAATAACACCAGTGGCTTATTTTAAATATGGCACAGCAAACATTCTGCACATTTAGTACCTGGTTCGTTTGTGTATGTTTATTAAATATTGGTTAGCTGCAAGGTAAGCTTGATGCATAACCAAGTGCTAAAGTCTCTTACAGTGTCTTTGGAGACCAGACAGACTTCCATCAGTGCCTTACCTCCTCCGTTCATGCTGAAGTGAATGAATGTGAGGGGGATGGGGAAAGGAAGGTCAAAGCGAAGACCCCAGATACTGGTCAGTTGGATGGAATTTGTGATTGGAAGCTTTCAGCTTACCTCAATCAGAGGCTTTGCTCTTCATCCGAGATTGTAGCTATATCTTAGACCAGACCTTGTGCTTTGGTCCTCCTCACTTCGCACTGTGTATATGATAGAGCTTACTGTGCCCTGGGAGGATGCTGCGGAGGAGGCCTACGAACGCAAGAGCCTTAAGTGTGCTGAGCCAGCAGCCATCGTGGAACGACGTGGCTGGAAAGCAAAGATTTACTTGGTCGAAGTTGGCTGTCGAAGCTGCGTTGGTAGATCTGCCATCAAAATTATTAAGGACTTAGGAATCTGAGGCCTAGCCCAATGGCAAGCTGTAAAGGCCCTCTCCAGTGCCGCTGAACAGGTGAGTTGACGGCTCTGGATTAAGAGGAGGGACATTGTCTGGGCCCCGCAACAACAGAGGCACAGAGGGGGGTAAAAGCAGAGGGGGGCACACCTGGGACGCCAGATGTCGCCAATGAGCCCTCTGGAGGTATCGTGGGCATATATAATCAAAACGCCAAGAAAAGAGGGTGTCCACCTGATGACCCCAATGAACCTTTATATCTCCCTCCGTCTATTCCCATCACCACCATATTGCTTCTTATTTGTTCCCCACTCATCTCGGGAAGGTTCAATAATAGCAAGGGATATTACCGTCTAGTCCTAAAATGTAAATTAGGCACAGGTTTTTGTGTTGAAATACACTCTTAAATGATCTTTATTGGCATTGATGGTTCCATGAAGAATCTTTAACATCCATGGAACCTTTCAATTGCACAAAAGGTTCTTTATTGTGGAAAAAAAAGTTCTTCAGATTTTTAAAATGTTCTTCATTCTCAGACAAAAAACGGTTCTTTTAAGAACTGCAGAGAACACTAAAGTACACTAAAGAACACTAAAGTGTTCTTCAGGGAACCAAAAATAGTTCTTACATGACATCGCTTTGAAAACCCCCTTTTGAAACCTTTTTAAGAGGGTAGCGGCAAAACTGTTTAGTGAATTTGTATTTGGATGACTAAATGAATGTGGCATTGGCTTGTGATCATTCTAGTGAGGAAGTCTCTGCATTTTTATGACATTTTTTGTCATTTGACATTGCATTTTTTTGTGCTTGAACATGCAAATATTAAACATTCAGTGATGTTATCTACAGTGCAAACACAAGCACAATTCTGTACTTTACTACACTAGTTTGAATACACTCAACAGAACAGATTTTTTCTTTCCTCCCAGTGAAAAACAGATCCTGAAAATATATGATTCTTAAAATGATGGAAGTTGTTGAATTAATTAATTAAAGCCACATTTTCTTTAACACACTATGCCATCCATAATCACTACTCTTACCATTATCATCACTCTTTGAGTTTGTGTGTGAGTGTGTGTGCACCAATGCACGTGGGAGTGTTTTGTATGTTCATGAATATGTATGACTGTCTTAATTGAATTCATATATCACTGCACATAGAAAGGTCAATTGACTTCACAGCTAGTTTTCTATAGGTAAGCGGGGTAGATGTGTGCGTGGGTTTTAGGTCTGTGGCTTCTAAAAACTTTGAGTCAATATTTTACTTGTAGTAATGTTAATCATACTCTAAATTAATTTATTTTTGTAAATGTTGAGTTGAACTAATATATCTTGAAAATGATTTACTAAACTTGTACTTCATTTGCTACTTCTCCTAGTTTTCACCTTGACTTCATATCCTCATATTTCAGCCATCCAATTTATTTCCAGTCTTATTCAATGATCCATAGAAATCATTAATGGTTGGATCAATGCAAAGCTTGTTCCCCCTCAATAATATCTAAAGATTTACAATAAACCACTAAGCATGAGTTATATTGTAAGAGAATAGCAATAGACGGCCACTTCTGTGAGCAGCATCTAAGAGGGAGATTTATTTTCAATAACAGCCCAAATTTAATATAGACATTGTCTTAAGGAGATTTTTTTATGTGCCCATCATGATGGAAAGATATTTATAGAAAGAAAATAGGAAAAGATAAGACTAAAATGCTGAGCAGAAACCCAAAGCCAGCCCGACAATTACGTGTGTCGACTAGAGCCTGCCAAGCACCCTTTAAGTCACTTGGCCAATTAAGCTTGTTTAGTGAATTAGTTTGCCTCTAATTGGATTTAGTTACACAAACAAGAGGCTGAAAGTTTGAATGAGCTTCATATACACACAGTACCTTGTCTTTTTAAACACAGGCAGCCTGGGAGATTACCATGGGATGCATTTTGTATTCCCCCTTGGAGGCATCAGTCAAGCTCCTCTTACCTTCTAGCTGCTCTAAACTTCTTGTTGCATCCTCTGTGGGACCCTTTGAAACTAAAGTAGTGAGAAGAGATGGCTCCTGCCAGTTGCCTTTGGGGTGTTTACTTTATCTAAAAGTACTGTTAAAATGTGTTTCATGCATTGGGAAGTGATATTGTAAAACACTGATAAGGATGACTGCTTTTGTGTGAAGCACGCAAAGCAGATGCTGAAGTTGCATTTCAGCCAGATTGCTCCCTAAATCTATTTGAAAAGTAGCAATATAAACACTACAACAGCATATTGTCCTGAAGTTCTTGGGCTGTGGTGGAAAAGATGCAGGTTTGATTCCAGACGTAGTTACGTCATGTGGATTTACTGATTGGATGGCTATTCAATCATGAAAAGACCAACTATAAATGCCCTCCAAGGTTTAAACCACCTTATGATGTGATTTGAAACATACATTATGTGACATACATTATGCAATTCTTAATGCGTCTGGTTGAGGCCACATACATATATTATTTATTTATTTAGCAAAGTGATGACTAGAAATATTGTCATGTCGAATTAAGCTTAAAATTGATGGAAAATACTATTTTGATTGCTTTATTTGATTACTACTTCATTGAATATATTTCAAATATTTCTTTGGTAACACTTTATTTTGATGGTCTCCCTAAGACATTCTGGTGACTATAAGTAACTTTGCAACTACATGTGAACCAGCAGTCATTAAAGTATTAGTAAACTGTTTGCTTTATATCTTCTACACTTTATTTTGATGGTCCTCCAACAGACATTATACTGACTATAAGTAACTTTGCAAGTACATGTCAACTTATTCTAAGTTTTAAAGGGTTAGTTCACCCAAAAATGAAAAATTCTGTCATTTATTACTCATCCTCATGTCGTTCCACACCCGTAAGACCTTCGTTCATCTTCGGAACACAAATGAAGATATTTTTCATAAAATCCTATATGGCTCAGTGAGGCCTGCATTGCCAGCAAGATAATTAACACTTTCAATGCCCAGAAAGCTACTAAAGATGCATTTAAAACAGTTAATGTGACTCCAGTGGTTCAACCTTAATGTTATGAAGTGACAAGAATACTTTTTGTGCGCCAAAAAACAAATAACAACTTTATTTAACAATATCTAGTGATGGACGATTTCAAAACACTGCTTCATGAAGCTTAACAAACCTTTTGTTTCGAATCGGACACTTATAAGGTAGCGAAGCCTCGTTTACTGGAGTCACGTGACTTTGGCAGTTTGATACGTGCTCTGAACCACTGATTTGAATAAAAAGATTTGTTAAGCTTCGAAGCTTCATCGTGAAGCAGTGTTTTGAAATTGCCTACTAGTTTACTAATACTCAACTAATACTCTAATGAGAGTTAGTTGAAACATAGGTGCAAGGGGATCATCAAAATAAAGTGTAACACTTACAGTTCCACCAGTTGAGCAAATACCATTGAGATGAATGCTAATGGATACCTTTCTTCATGTATTGCAGATCTCTTTGGGTCCACTATGTGAAGTGGAAATTGTCCGACTTGACAGCTCTGTTTTTACTGCACCCGCCTACTCACGTCGACATCCAAGGTTAGCCATTTGGTATCTAATTATTCAACACTTGCTTCACTGATCTTGTTGATCCTCAGCATTACTTGGTGTCATATAATGCAAATGCCAGCTGGTTGAAAGGTTAGAGAGGTGGAATGCATGATAAGGGAAGTGTGACTGCAGTGTTCATCGATGTGCAGATTGATCCGCCCCTCAGAGATGTCCATAGATACGTCATATTTATGTTGTTTATGTACCCAGCTCTGCTTTTACAGAGCACATACATTATTCATGTAATTCTGGATTACATTTTAAGACGGTAGTATTTCAAATTGATGTTGTAGGCATGTTTTGGCATGATAAAGGTTAAAGATGTTTATTTAATGAACCAGATAAAAAAAATAAAAATAATTGCTTTTCGTCTGTTGATGGGCATTTCATACATTAAATATTCCATTTCGAACCATAGTGTCACTTGCACATCCAGCACTCAACATTTTTCTGTATACTTACAGGCTGTTTTCTAAATTGTGAAAATCAAGGCTTTGTTCAAAATGGACATATTCAGTCTTTTAGTTAGTTAGTTGGTATAAGGGTACCTTCTAAAGAAATGGTTTCAGATTTCAGGCAGAAAAAAAAAAAGTATATTTCAAATGGTTTGCATTTGGATACGAAACTTTTGCATTCCCCTAAGAGACTTTGAGATCACTCGCTGGCAAAATTGAAATATAATTTTTTCCCCTTCTATCTAATATGTTTTCCACCACCATGTCCCCTTAAGGGCTCCATGTGACATCATGTCGTTGTCAAATTATCTCAGACAATTTCAGGTGAAATCTAGAAATTACCAAGTGAATATTAAATGACTACAATTCTTATTTCTAAGTAAAAATGAAATCGCCAGTAGCCCATTTGTGAATCAAATTAATACTTATTTCAACCTTTCCATCAGATACTATTTTTATTTTTTACATCGTCGTCACCTTTATTTTTATAGAACTTCATACAATAGAATTTGTTTCAAAGCATCTTTACAGTAATAAACAGTAAAGTTAATGATGCAAACTTAAATATGAGATGAATTCAAATTCTGCTGTATAGCAGCTATAGCAAGATAATAGTTCAATTCAGTTCAGTGTTGATTCTATTTAGTTCTTCATTATTAAACAAGTTCAATTCAGCTATAAGCAGCTCTGCTGTGGACAACAGTGTTGTTATTCAGCTTGAGTCAGTTCAGTGTTGATTCGATTCAGCTCAGTTACAGATTATATCATAGGCAGCAAAAGATAATGCTGGCTTCAAAAAAAAAAAAAAAAAAACTAACCATATGGAGGCATCTCAGATGACAGGATGCCATGCTATTAGATTTGGGCATTTGTTCCCATTTTCATATACTGCTTTGAAGACAATATTTTGGACACAACCTTGGAACTGGATAATCAGCAGGGTGGTTCTAGGGACAGTGGATATTCTGGGCTTTAGGCCATTGACCCCTGCGGATGCAAATGGAGACATCTTTTGATTTAATGTTGGAATATTAGCCATATACTTAAAATATCACTGAAGTTTGGAGACAAAACTAAAAAGGTCCTCCTAACTGTATCAGCCTTGAGCATGCCTGAAGTTTTCTTGCTAGAAAAAGAACACAAGAAGTTTGACCCCACAGCCTTTCCATAGAATGAGTAGCTAGGTAATAGTTATTATAATAATATAATAATTTTCCAAGCAACATTTTAAACTTAAAGTTATTAGGCTGTTTAAATGAGTCTGTCTAAAGTAGAAGTAAAAGAAAAAAAAAATATATTTGCTGGAATTACCAAAATTATGTCTTTATAAAAGAGAAGAGAGGAGCTTTAAACCATATATTCTGCTTTCTGTGAGATATTATACTCTATGAGAGAGACAAGGAAACAAAACATTTGAGGCTTTTTGAGACATTTGAGGCTAAAACATAATCTAACCACTTTTCAGCATTGTTCAGCAAAGTTTTTATCTACAACATTAAGCTAAAATTTTAAGGTATAATTCACACCAATTTCAAATGAGTCACATTCTGACTCAAAAGAAACTCTTCACATCTTACATTTCTCACATTTTTATCAATAGTTTTAGCTATATTTTTTTTGTCTGTAAACATAAGGGTGGATATATGATGACAGAACTTTAATTTTTGTGTTCAGCATTTGTGTGTTTGTGTCTGTGTTTACATTCGTGTGTTTGTATCTGTTCCCTCGTCTACTCTAAAATGTGTCAAAAAGCATGAGTCTCAGGCAGTTCTTTGATACGTCTCTGAGACCTGTGGCTTCATGTCTGGGAAATAAACAGCAGACCATTTTGGATCAAGTCATGCGGTCAATATCATGTGACAGGATGTGACATCATTCAGACACCTGCAAATGACCACATGGCCATGAAGCAAAGTAACTAACTTTCTTTTAACTATTTGAAAAATTTGTGTTTTCACTCGCTCATAAGCATGTACAGAATTTGGTACAACCGCTATAAAACATGGAAAATGTTGTAATATTTTAAAAACTTGTACTAAATATAAAATGTTTGATTGTCCTTTTGCTAGGTAGCTAGCAAGTTAACTAGCTAGCTAGCTAGATATCAGTCTGTTAGCATCGTTTGAAAATATTGTCATTCGGTATAACCAAAAGTGTCAGACATCTTGTAAAAAATGACAAATGCAGTGTTAATTGATTATAAAAAAACACATAATCTCATTGTTAACACTTTTTTTACACTTTTTAAAACCTTATTCTTCAATGACCCGAATACTAATGAAATCACAATGAGGAAAAGTTTTGTACCTAATAAAACCTAATAACTCAGTCAGTCAGATTTTGAGCCATTTAGAGGAAACAAATCCTGTTTTTCCATGTTTTCTTCAACCTCTTAAGAGGAAACATCACTGCTGACGATGGCTGTCTAACTTATGAAGGTAATGTGTCCTGAACACTTTCAATGTAAGAGGCAGATGAGAGCTGAGTAGAACAACCTCATTATCCTGTCGTTAACAGCCCAAGGACATGGCCAACTCCACTCCACTAATGCAACAAGACACAGCGGTGGGACCCAGCAAACAGGTGCACATGAAATATCTGATAAAAGCAACACATTAGTATCTGTAGCCTGCAGTGTGCTCTATTGCCAGTGAGGAAAGCAAGACAGCTATGCTTCGGGGTGTCTGTGTGATTCATTCAGCGGTCAGAGCTGTTAACACATCTTAGTTTATAAATGCAGATTTGGTGGCTGCGATCATGTTTTATGAGGATAGTGTTGCTGTATACAATAAGCAGTTATTTTACAGTATAAACATAACTCATAGGTCATATGGACCTTTGTCACAATGTGAAAAATGATTCTTAGATTTAAAAAAAAAAAAAAAAAAGTTTTTTTTTTAGCTTTAATGGTGGGGCAAGTAGATTTTCAAAACCGCTGTTGGACATTGTTGATATTTGAAATCAACCCAAACAAACCCACCTCTCTCTTCATTGCTCCGCCTCCAAAACTCATTCTCCAGTCCTAAACACCCCGCTCCAAGTCAGTCTCAAACCCTGGCCCGTCCGCTGTTGGCATGTGAGGCGAGTGCATTAACAATGACACTAAATGCCTTCTCTAGCGGTTGCCAGTGTGCAGTGGTTTACCTCTACAACTCTCACTATCTGGCCTCTGTTACACACGCAATGCAAGAGTGGATGTCTGTTTATCACAGCTGATGTGCAACAAAATGCTTGACGTAAAATAAAGCGCAGATGAGAAACGAATGACAAGGAAGCACAAAAAATGAACGTACAGTACACAAGAGTAAATACAAACAAGGGTTCGTTGTTAGTCGTAGGGCTGGGCGATATGGCTGAAAACTGTATCACGATATCAGTGTTTCATATCGGTTGATATCGATAATTATTGATATTTTTTATGACCCATTTAAAATAAGGACCAGGAGAAAAATATATTACATTTAAACATTTTTATTTTAAACTGAACCTTCTTCTGATCATAATCCCCTCAGTTATTAAGACAGAAATATCAACAACCATTAAAACTCAAATAATTAAAATGTACACATAAGTCTAAAGTAGGGTGACCACCCATCCCGCATTTTGTGGGACAGTCCCGAAATTAGGAGCTTTGTCCCACAAGACTTAAGTAGTGTCCCGCATTTCATTTAATTTTTTTTTATCCTTGAAATTACAATACCACAGTAAGAAATATAATAAAAAACTGTGAGCATTTAAAAATCTATTTGTGCAGCCATCATATTCTAGCTGTGAAAATAATTCAGACACGACTTTCTTCTCACGTTAATATTTCATTAAACGCGGGTTCTATGGCGTTATTATTTTGAAAAATGTCGAGAGCGCATCAAATGCGAGGGCAATCTCTCTCACAGGCAGATTCCCTTACACAAAACTGGACGCGCTCTCGCTCAGATTTCATCTGCGCGCTCAAACTTTTGTCCTCCTGCATGAGCAGCCATGAATCTACAAATTGTCTTCTCTCCAGGATTTAATGCTTCCATAAGTGCAACATTATAGTGTGGGCACCCACCGGCAGAAACATTAATCGATGCATATGCCAAGTTTGCCACATGTAAATCAATATTTACATAGCGTAATAGTTGTAAATTGATCTGTCCCGCATTGTCCCACAAAATCACATCCTGCAACAGATCAGTAGTCAGTGGTCACCCTAGTCGAGACAATGAACACTTTTCCTCTTTTATTTACAATTTCCTCGCTCGCTGTGGCACTCATGTGATGATTGGCTGTTAGCGTGTCTTTCCCTACGTTGCTATGTTACCAGAGAGCGAGTGCCTTTTTTAATGCAACCAAACTTGCTTCGCAACCTCCGTTTTCTTCCGACGAAGAATAAAAAATATTGAACGTTTTATCGAACACATTTTTTATTGATATCAATCACGTGTTTATCGCGATACATATCGTTATCGTTTTATCGCCCAGCCCTAGTTAGTCGCCAACAGCAAAGCAGCTCCAGACGATCAAACCCAGTGTTACTTACATGTGGAGCGGAATCAAAGCAGCCTTCGCGTCTGTTTTTTTAGGCCTTCCCACTTAGCTTTCTGCAGCGCTGGAAAGCTTTTCTGACATTAAAGTGAATCCTAAAGCGCTTGCCCAGTCATAAACCTTCATTCCAGTGATATTCTTTAGAGCTCTTTTGTAGTGTCTCATTTCACTTTCTGCAGTTTTTTTTTTCTTTTTTCCCCCCCCAAATTTCCCTCTTGCTCGTTCTCTCTCCTCTACCGTTATATGCCCCCTAATGCTGATTGCACGTTTTTTGTTGGTGTCGGCCCGACTAACTTCTAAACAATATTTTTAAAAAATTGCTTACCCTACCTTTAAATCCCAAAGTTATGTTGTTCTAGTTACCTTCTTCCCAACATGCAATAAGGTATGAATAATTAATGTTGTTTCATTGTTTTACTGATAGATGCAGAGGTAGACTAACTCTACTGTACAGGCATGAATTTGCATGTCCTTCACTCTGAGGCTCATTAATTTCACCTTTGGAGTGAAAGGGCCTTTACACCAATTTAGATTCACACCTTTTTTCCCCTTGTTTTTAAAAACAAGCAAACCAGCCTAGGTGAGAAAAAAATAACGCAAAAGTAACAACACATTACTTTCTATAAAGATGATTAAGGATGCAATTAGTTACTTTTAGGGAGTAACTCAATATTGTAACAGACTGCTTTTAAAAGTAACTTTCCCCAACACTGGTCACCGAATGTTCAGGTTAATCTGTAAAGAAGGCAGTAAACCGGATTGCACTACCCTGAACAAACTATTTAGCAGCATTTTCCTTAGTGTTTGATAAATACTTCATTTAAAATTCTATGGCCTTCATCATTTTGCTACCACAAGCAAATACATACATTAATAACTGACATAGAATAGAATAGAATAGAATAGAATAGAATAGAATAGAATAGAATAGAATAGAATAGAATAGAATAGAATAGAATAGAATAGAATAGAACAGCTCCTTTTATTTGTGGGGTGAGCTGAAAGGCAATATTTTTTAAATCCATTTTTAATTGTTTTCTTTAATTATGTATGTATGTATGTATGTATATATGTATTTTTTATGTTTGTATCTATAACACTAACAAAAGCCCCTTCCTAATGCAGGTCAGTCATTCTTTATACATCTAAAGAGAAATCTGTCTAGGCAATCTGTTAAACATTTAAGGCTCATGATGCTACTTTCTGTCTCCTTTAACATTGTTTGTGCATCTTAAAAGCTCAGCCTTGTGAGTTCAGCAGATACAAAATCTTCCTTAGCAGAGCTCTGGCATTCAGTTCATAGTTTTACTCAGAGAGAAAAAAAAAACAGCCTACAAATAATATTGCCTCACAGTTGAGAAAACCACCTTTTACTCTCTAAAATAGAAGTGTGTAATGTTTTGTGACGTTAAAATACTTTCTCATGTCCGAGCTAAATATGAAGTGACAACTATGAAAGTGTAAAAACAGTTGCTCTGTGTTGTGCTTTCAAAACATTGCGCCGTTTGTTGACTAGCCAAATTCGGCTCAGATATTAGAATGAGTTTGAGATGGAACTATCTACTTGACCGACCAATGGAAGGAAGACTAGGGTATTGTTCTACAAAATTATCTTAATTATGCACTTTAGCTATTAACATCAACGAGAAAATGGGAATGTGTATTTACTAAATGCTCTGATTAGCTTACTCTTGGTTAAAGCACATTTTTCCTCAAGCAAAAGTACAGAGAAGTAAAAAGATGCAATGGCATTCTTAATTATTCATTAGTTATTTAAACTGATATGGTTATTGTTCTGTGGGCGCATGCTTTCTTTATAATTTTCCAAGGTCACACCCCCAAATTCCATGTTTTGAAAAGTTGTCTAAATTATTATTGTATGCTTAAGTGATCCGGCCATCATGTCATGGCCAGGCAAATGTCTGGACTCCCAACAGAGCCGCACACACTGCCTAGAGAAGAGCCGCTGCTCGTTAATCATTTAGAGGGAGCAATTTGCGGAGCACCTGTGTCCCAAGCAGGTAGCTATTAGGAGGATTCATTAAGTGGAGGACTGCAGATGTAATGTAATGGCCAACGGCAAAGCTCATTTAGAAAATATTGGTTTCTTTGAATACTGCCCGATAACCGGGAACATGTGCAATTTTCTCTAGAGAAAACGCGGTGTGTATTTATGCTGTTAGTTATTTTGTCAGGAGGCATTGGTTAAAGCCTGTGCAACTCTGTCATCCCAAAGTGGGCTTTTATGTCCACAGTACTGAATGACTTTAGGGTTTCACTTTAGTGCTATATATTTGGCAGTGTGTGTATGTGTGTGTATATTATATATATATATATATATATATATATATATATATATATATATATATATATATATATATATATATATATATATATATATATATACACACACATACACACACTGCCAAATGTGTGTACACAAATGATACATACATACAGCGATCTATTTTATCCCAGCACACAACATTGTTTTGGATGTTCAGTTAGTTCTTTCACAAAATATATGTCAAAAAAGATGTAGAAGATTAAGAGAAGCGAACTACAGGTGTGAACAAACCCTAAGTAGGCAACTCTCAAAATTATGTTACAGAACTGTAATTATGTAAATGATTGTTGAAAGCAAGACATCCATATTGCAAGCAAGTTATTAGATACCAATTTAAGCAAGTCATCGTCACACCTTTCTACATATAATAGCAAAAGATGTTTTTTACTGAGATAATTTGTAAATTATTTTCTGGTAATGTGTCTTTTAATCCACTACATTAAAGGGATAGTTCACCTAAAAAAGAAAATTTGATGTTTATCTGCTTACCCCCAGGGCATCCAAGATGTAGGTGACTTTGTTTCTTCAGTAGAACACAAATGATGATTTTTAACACCAACCGCTGCCGTCTGTCAGCCGTATAATGCATGGCAATGACAACAAAATTTATGAGAGTAAAAAAAAAACATGCACAGACAAATCCAAATTAAACCCTGCGGCTCGTGACGACACATTGATGTCCGAAGACACGAAACGATCGGTTTGTGCGAGAATCTGAACAGTATTTATATAAATTTTTACCTCTAAAACACCACTATGTCCAGCTGCCTTGAGCGCGCGCACAGCATCCGGTGCGTGAGGAGTGTTCGCGCTCTGGCGTAGTGGTGCCTATAGTACAACAATTGTTATACAAATGGAAGTAAACCACTAAAAAACATGGTTTTATTACATTATTGCATTAACATTTTATTTTGTTACTATTTTGCTTCACAAATAAAACCATACAAAGATCTTGTTCACATACCTCAGTTGGATGTGGAAAAACCATAGGCACAGCTGATGGTTTAAGTCGTACGTGATCCTCTCCTGGGTATGTAAAATCATCAGGGGGAAAATGATTGCTGCAGACCCTCAACAACTTTAGGACGTTAATGGGTGTGTTGATATCCAGCCGAAGAGCAATCAACCATAACTTCAGGCTCAAGTTGAGAATACGTGGAAAGTCACCACTCCCGAATGAGTTTGTGCGAGAAAACGTAATCTTTTAGTTCAGTGTTTCCCAACCCTGTTCCTGGAGGCACACCAACGCTACACATTTTCCAACTCTACCTAATCAGACACACCTGATTCAGCTCATCAGCTCATTAGTAGAGACTCATATGAAAGAGAGAAATATATGGGCCAGATAAGGGAGACATCCAAAATGTGCACTGTTGGTGTGCCACCAGGAACAGGGTTGGGAAACACTGTTTTAGTTTTATGTCGGTTTGAACAATCTGGATAAGCGCAAGTAAGTACCATTTTGATTAGCCGTCGTACCTACAATGTTTGTGCACTCTGTAAACAATGAGTGACGTATATGCGCGAGAGATCACTTCCAGCGCTTGCGTAAACTAGCGCGTACACTCCTCACGCACCGGATGCTGTGCGCGCACTCAAGGCAGTTGGACATAGTGGTGTATTAGAGGTAAAAAATGAAATAAATACTGTTCGGCTTCTCGCACAAACTGATCGTTTCGTGTCTTAGGATATCAATGTGTCGTCACGAGCCGCAGGGTTTAATTTGGATTTGTCTGTGCATGTTTTTTTACTCTCATAGATTTTGTTACCATTGACACGCATTAGACGGCTGACAGACTGCAACGATTGGAGTTAAAAATCATAATTTGTTCTACTGAAGAAACAAAGTCACCTACATCTTAGATGCCCTGGGGGTAAGCAAATAAACATAAAATTATCCCTTTAAATATTTTACAAAAGATATACCTTATCTGTTTGATGTACATTTGGGCTGTCACACAGTATATTTTGTCATACTGCCAAGCTGCTCCTTATTATTATGGTAGGATGACATGTTTGTGATTATTGCAGTTGTGATTGCCACAATGATGACAGCATCACGCAAGCCACAAAAATTGGCCTGAGGCCGCGTGGTGAGTAGCTCTGCTTCACGGAGTGTGTGGATGTGTGTGTGTGTGTCCAGAGAGAGTGCATGTCAGTGGCAGGACACAGATCCTGGGCTCAATCCAGAGCTCTTCTACACCTCCAGTCATTTGTCAAAAGGATCTCTCTGCGATCTCAGTCCACAGCACAGACTCTCAGCTAGAATGAATGATGGGAAACACAGCAGGACTGGACCACCGCTGAGATGTACCTCAGCACATCTCGTATGAGCCTAATGACCCTCCCGTGACATCAGAGTCAATTCAGGTTTATTGTCCTTGATCTTGTGGCACTTAAAGTTATAGTTCACCCAATGATAATCATTTACTCACCCTCTGGTTATTCCAAACCTGTATGACTTACGTTATTCTGTAGAACAAAGAAGATATTTTGCTCACTAGTTTTTTCGTTGTAAGTGATTTATGGTATGCTTACACAACAACAACAATGTACTAAATGGGAAATTTTTCCTTTGCCTTTTTGATGTACAGACGACGACATCGTCAAAACGATCCCCGTTCACATTGGTCCACAAAAACAACTAAAAATGCTGTACTATGCCAGGCCAGTAGTTGGCGATGTCACTTTGTAAAGAAATATTACACTCTTATTTTTCAGGTAAGAGTGGCCATTTGTAAATTCAATGTGTCTGGCTTCCAGTGTCATTCACTTCCAGTTATTTTTAGCTGTACAAAACAGCTTGTTTTGCTGCTTGATATTGGAAACTGGTATTTCTTATCATATTATTTTAATGTATTGTATTAAAGGGTTAGTTCACCCAAAAATAAAAACTATGTCATTTATTACTCACCCTCATGTCGTTTTACACCTGTAAGATCTTCGTTCATCTTCGGAACACAATTTGAGATATTTTTGATAAAATTCGATGGCTCAGTGAGGCCTGCATCGCCAGCAATGACACTCCCTTTTTCAATGCCCAGAAAACTACTAAAAACATATTTAAAACAGTTGATTTAACTACAGTGGTTCAACCTTAATATTATAAAGCAACTAGAAAACTTTTTGGGCGATTTCAAAACATTGCTTCATGAAGCTTCGAAGCTTAGCAAACCATTTGTTTCGATTCAGTGGTTCGGAGCACGTATCAAACTTCCAAAGTCATGTGAACTATTGCAACTTCAAAACACTTATGATGTAATGAAGCCGCGTTTACTGAAATCATGGGATTTTGGCGCTCTGAACAACTGATTCGAAACAATTGCTTCACAAAGCTTCGAAGCTTCATGAAGCAGTGTTTTGAAATCGCCCTTCACTAGATATCGTTGAATAAAGTTGCTGTTTTTGCTATTTTCTGCACCAAAAAAAAGTATTCTAGTCGCTTTATAATATTAAGGTTGAACCATTGTAGTCACATGAATGTTGTAAATATGTTTTTAGTAGTTTTATGGGCATTGAAAAAGGGAGTGTTATTGCTGGCGATGCAGGCCTCACTGAGCCATCGGATTTTATCAAAAATATCTTAATTTGTGTTCTGAAGATGAATGAAGGTCTTACGGGTGTGGATCGACATGAGGGTGAGTAATTAATGACATGATTTTCATTTATGGGTGAACTAACCCTTTAATTATAAACACGCTGTGTTGTAAAACGCAAACAGTTTTACAGTTTACTGCACTTTGATATACTTCTCATTATTTCCCTGTAGCAGTTAATAAATTGGAAAACTCGCACTTTAACAGAAAACACCCTACTTTTGCGTTGAAAAAATAAGGTGGATAGACTGAATTCATAAAAAGCATGCACATGACATCACCATTTTCACAAATTCACTTTTTTTTTAGTTTACATGACGCAGTGTTAATTTTGGCAGTTATTTTTGATTTATTCTTAGTCTTTATCTTCAGACAAAAATGCTCTTTAGTCTTAGTCACATTTTAGTCATTTTTGTCTTTCATATTTTAGTCCAGATTGCAAAGATTAAGTAAAACATGTTCTTTTAACAGAAAAGCTCAGATTGGAGGGTTTAAATTCTGGAAATCTGGCAACCGTAAGCATGAACGTTCGTAAAAACAGTCTGTAATGTTTTTTTCTCCTTTATTCGAAAAAAACAAAACAAAAAGTGATTTCCAAAAAGCGATTTTGGTTAAGTTTTTAGTCTTTTAGCCACATTTCAGTCTCGTCTTTTTCATCAAATGTATTGCACGTGTTGTTTTAGTCACATCATCGTTAAATGAAATTGGTGTCGTCTCTCATCGTCTCGTCTTTGTCATGGAAAAAATGGTCGTCAACAAACATTTTTCGTCATAGTTTTCGTTGATGAAATTAACACTGACATGGAGAGGATAATGGTATCATTTAAAAAAAAAAAAACTTTTCAAAAGCTTGCATTTTCAGGCCCTCAATATGTTGTTGTCGTGTAAATAAATGGTCAAAATGCATAAAAGGTTTTTTGTTTGTTTGTTTGGTTTTTTTGCTGAAAATGGTGTAAACGACCCCTTAAAGTCTGTCAGTAATTGTCTGTAAAAGGCAGTGAATTTGTACACAAGTGCTAATTTAGTGACTTGAGCGGCAGTGCTTTAAATGAGATGAATTAAGTGACTAAAATTTTCTTTGTTACCATCCTGTTTATCTTGCCAAAGTGCAAACTACCAGCATGCTATTATCAAGAAAAGTTTGTCAAGGCAAACTTTATGCAATATTGCAGTATTTATTATAAATGATTTATCTGTGCACATCAGGGTTTTTTTTTTTTTTAAATCTTTTGCCCTCATAATCTTTAATCAAAATCTCTAGTTTTAAAAACCTAGACTGTAAGAAAGTGTCCTTTTATCTTGTTATTGTTATACACAGTAGAGCTTTAAAGGCAGAGATCCAGACAGACAGACCAATGGAGAGCTGTTAAAAACCTTGTATTGTAACTTTGTTTGAAGTTTTTGATTGTCTGCTACACATTAAAACAAAGTTCAACTTGTTCAAAAAGATAAAGGATAACAAGTCAGAAATAACAGAAGGACTAAGTATTCTGTATTCCTACCAATCAAAAATTATTTGTGAGTGATTGTCAACAGGATCAGCAGTGTTCACAGTGTTAGATTCTTTTGTCTTCATACATAAAAAAGCTTTATGATTTCACCTGAAGTCAGTCCTGCTTCCAGAGGAAACTCTGGGGAAGATTGCAAACAAAATTATGGTAATAAAATTGGAGACAATGGAGAAGAAAATTAGACTGCATTTCAGTGATGCCTTTTGTTATTTTTGAAAGGATAAATAAGGATAATGAGTGGTGTAAAAATACCATGTGCATTTTTAGTTTCCTCTTTGTTCACTCTTTGCGATGGCTATAATTAATGGTGGCCCGCACACAGGCCTTTTGTCTTCCCATAGTACGATTGCTAATTCAGTTTTGCTGTTCATTCAAGTGGTTGCGGTTTTCTTGGAAACTGGGAGAAATATTCCTTTTAAAATGATCAAAAAAAATTGATGTGTATGTAGTGTAATGATATATTACATTTGTGACTTCTTTATCAGGAGCAGCAATGTGTTTCTTACATGATCGCTAAAGCTCCATTCAGCTGCCTTCCAAGTCACTGAGATGGAACCTTAAAAGTGACACTTTTGGTGTATAAATAGGCCTACAGCTCCATGGGAGATTCAACTCACAATAGATTCAGATTCCAAATTTTTGAATGGTAATGTATATACACTCACTAGCCACCTGTTCAACTGCACGTTAACACAAATATCTAATCAGCCAATCAGATGACAGCAAATCAGTGCATTTGTCAGTGCATGGTCAAGACGATTTGCTGAAGTTCAAATTGAGCATCAGAATCGGGAAGAAAGTGATTTGTGTGATTTTTTTTTTTTTTTTTTTGAACATGGCAAGGTTGTTGGTGCCAGACAGACTGGTCAGAGTTTTTCATAAACTGCAGATCTACTGGGATTTTCATGCGCAACCATTTCAAGGGTTTACAGAGAATGGTCCAAAAAAGAGAAAATACGCAATGAGTGGCAGTTCTGTGGGCGAAAATGTCTTGTTTGATGCCAGAGGTCAGAGGAGAATGGCCAGACTGGATTGTGTTAAAAAGTCAACATTTACTCAAATAACTACTTGTTACAAATGAGAAGAGCATCTCTGAATGCACAACATATCAAGCCTTAAAGCAGATGGGTTACAGAATCAGACAATAGAAGATTGTGAAAAACTTTGCGTGGTCTGATGATGAGTCACGTTTTCTGCTGTGGCATTCAGATGGTGTAACAAAATGAAAGTATGGATCCATCCTGCCTTGTATGTATCAGGCTGCTGATGTAATGTTGTGGGGGATGTTTTCTTGGCACACTTTGGGCCCCTTAGTACCAATTGAGCATTATTTAAACACCACAGCCTACCCAAGTATTGTTGCTGACTATGTCCATGCCTTTAGGATCATAGTATACCCATCTTCTGATGGCTACGATAACATGGCACAAAGCTCAAATCATCTCAAACTGGTTTCTTGAACATGAAAATGAGTTCACTATACTCAAATGGTCTCCACAGTCACCAGATCTCAATCCAATAGAGCACCTTAGGGATGTGGCGGAATGGGAGATTCTTATAATGGATGTACAGCCGACAAATCTGCTGCATCTGCGTCAGGCTATCATCTCAATATGGACCAAAATCTCGGAGGAATGTTTCCAGTACCTTGTTGAATTTATGCCATTAAGAATGAAGGCAGTTCTGAATGCAAATAGATAAAAGGTTAAACCCGATACAAGCGAGGTGTTCCTAATAAAGTGGCCGGTGAGTGTATATTTATATTCAAAAGGTGCATGCAGTAGTGCCTTATTTGAAGTTGAAACATTTGAAGCTGAATTTGAAACATTAAATAAATTAAATATAAGCGCACATATATGCTGCCTTTGTTTTTAGGCATCAGTGAGAGAATTTTTCCATCGGTTTCATTTTTGAACCTGGTATATCTGGATGCTGCAGTCTGTGAGTGTGTAGGTGTGTTCTGGTCTTCAGAGAGAGTGTGTCAGCAACAGGAGGCTGATCCTGGCCTTAGATCTTCATGACTACCAGACTAAGGTGGATACCATTTGTCAAAGGATCTCAGGCCTCAGTCCACCTGGCAAGCAGAACTTTGGTCAGGTGTAATCTGATGTCATGTTTAAATGATATGTTTTATCACTATTTGATGCTACACATCAAATATTACTGCCTGATCACATTAGTAGTTGTACATTTTTATACATTTGGAATTGGATATGTGCTGAAACGTACAATATGGATGTATTGAGAGAATCTAAAATTGTAACGTATTCACATATGCACAGCTTTAGATTTGTTAAAGGTGATGGAGAGGATTTTTTCGTCGACTGAGAATCCAAAGACTGTTACTGAGTTTTTGAAATGAGCGCATGCTTAAGAGCAGCCCCCCTCCTTCACAGCTCATTTCAAAGGAACGCCTCCCAAAACTCGTAAACAAGAGTATCGGAACACGGGTGTTTACCACCGGCATTCGCTGTATCGTGTTAGTGGATTCATTATGTCGGACTCACCGCAGGTAACTCATAATCTGCAGTTGTTACTCCTGTCTCCTGACAAAAACATTGCATGCGGCGCCTGTGGAGTGTGGAAAGTTACTGGAGCGCGCAGCCGCGCACGTCTCTCACAAGGAACGTCACGGCAGTGATTGACAAGCCAGAGGGCCAATCGTTTACACGATGATCGAGTAAACGATTGGCTGATGTTTTTAAGGCCCTACCTCGTGTACAGATGATGTATATTAATAGTATTCCTTTCAGTGCACCTAATAAATAGTGTTTTATCAGTTTGTATAGACAGTTTCAAGTAATATTGCAAAAATGTATAAAACAAAACATCCTCTTTAGCACCTTTAACATGTTTATTAATCCTTTATGTTATATTACAAATGTATTTGTATAGGTAAATTTCACTTAATTCATAAACTATGTTGAATACGGCACAGTAAATCATACTGAAAAGAATGAAATCATTATAATGTCAAATCAGGTAAATGCATTATTAAATAAATCTGATGACACTGAACATATTTCATTAATCTCATTGTTTTAATGTTATGTTATATGTTAATGTTATATTAACATATAAGGTTTCGGAAACATGCTTCTCTAAATTTGTTTAAACATAAAACACTTCAGTTTTAGATGCTGTCAGTACATCAATAATGTATGTTTCAGAGAGTGCTAAATGCGTGTCAGAATTGCACTTTACATACTAATGACTAATGAGATCACACTGAATATTATAGCAGTGGAATCATGCACACAGTATAGATACATATGTTAATGTTTGGGCTTGTTAAACAACAGAAGTGATGAACAGCAGTTCTTATCTTCGAAATATCGAAATGGTTGTAACAGAGTGTTGACCCACACACACACATATTGTGCGAGAAGCTCAGCCTACAGATATGTTTTGAACCACTAGCCGTATCCCCCAAACAGATCTTGCATAAGCAAGTGTTTCTGTCAAGTGAAGTTGGCATCACAGCACGAAAAGGACAATTTTTTAAAGCACAGCACATGACAGCTTCACCAGTGGACTTTCCTTCTTAAACTTCAGGAAAAGCTTCATTTTAGTTTGACATTGAGTATATCCTTGTTCCCTCTTGTTTCGTGACTCTTTTCATCTTGCTTTTGAAAATCCTCTCTCTTTTTTTTTTTTCTTGCACTGGCCCTGACTGTGTTTTTGTTGGTTTTGTTGTAAAACTGAAGACCAGCGTTTTTTCTGTTTTCTGTCATTCCCAGAGATTGCATTTGCTTTTGGGCCTCTTAAACTATTCCCAGTCAAAACAGTGTTGTCACTTTATTTCATGCCAGATTGTCATGCATGAAGAATAATTTTACCATTTAGAAAGAGCTGTGTGGTGGGATTTAGTTGCAGTTGTTTCTTGACTTGCGATTTTTGAAAATGTGCACATATTGAAGCCCCTGGATGAATTGTTTGTATCTTTGTCCTCCAACTTTCTCAGCATTTTCAAGCTTTAAGCCTCTGTGAGACTTCTGTGTGCTTGTGCTTTTTTGAGAAACTTTTCTCCAGGCCTTTCCAGCAACACATTTCATGGTGTGTTATAAATCTGTTAAAGTGTGCAGGTGGATTGTCAGTTTGTTATTGGTCTATTGGATACCATTTTTTTTTATTTATTTGTCTTTCCTTCACACTGGCCCCTCTGTTTCTTTATTCCGATTTCTTTCTGTTTCTTCTTTAACTGTGTGATAGTTGTCAGTTTTACTGTCTCTCGGCCTATTTTGTACCACTGCTTTTCCAATGTCTACATTGCTGTTTTTTTTTTCACATGGATTTCTTGTCTATATATTTTTTAACCATTGTGCAGGGGTTGTTGAAGCTGTGTTGACAAATGCAAACTAAAATCAGGTATTTATCAGTTCATTTTCAGTTGCATTAACTGAAATAAGAATACATAGGCTACTTTATCAGCTTGGCTCTTTACGTTACCATTTAAGTAAGTGATTAAAATGATATTTTTCCACTGTGGCAAAGGGGGCAAACTTAGAATTTTTCCTTAGTGTATTAATCATTGGAAAAATGAACAAATTTTACAAAACTAATTTCATGATGCTGTGAAATATTATTACAATTTAAAAGAATTGTTTTCTGTTTCAATATGTCTTAAAATATCATTTATTTCTGTGATGGCAAAGCTGAAATCTCAGCAGCCATTATTCCAGGCTTCAATGTCACATGAACCTTCAAAAATAGATTGATTGTTTTGGATTGTTTGATGAATAGAAGGCTCAAAAGAAAAGCATTCATTTCAGATGTTTTTGTAACAATGTAAAAGGTTTCACTGTTTTATATATAGTATATATGTTTTATATATAGGGTATATTAGTTTAGCAGAGAATATTAGTTAGAATATGAATCAATCTTCTTTGCCGTCTTGCCACACTACCATCTTCACAAGCGTACACACTTACATGCAATTGTAAATCCGGCCCAGTTTCAGTGATTGCTTTCCTTACAATAGACAGCATTACATGCAATTACTGTGCCTTGGGTCTGAATGGTCGCTAGACTAGGCCAGGCAGCTGGGCATCACAGCTGACATGAATGGTAGCTGAAGATTGGCATCTTTTAATACCACGCTGCATAAAAGGCTAATCTTGCTCAATCAATGACCCATTGAAATATTGTATGGAGAAAGGTAGAAGACAGGGGCAGCCTTTGCTGACAGCCAGTAGTTTTGTGTATGGGGGCTGCATTCACTTCACAGTGGAAGCCATTCTGCCCTTGCAAAGACCATTTGCGTATACTGATGACTTCCTGCTTCAGTTTTCACTGCGAAGCTGTGGAGCACATTCTTCCAGTTTTTGTATCTCTGATGTGTCCAAGATGTTTAAATTCATTTAGTCATATGCCACCAATCAGGCATAACATTATGACTACTGGCAGGTGAAGTGAATAACACTGATTATCTCTTCATCACGGCACCTGTTAGTGGGTGGGATATATTAGGCAGAAAGTGAATATTTTGTCCTCAAAGTTGATGTGTTGAAGCAGAAAAAATGGGCAAGCGTAAGGATTTGAGTAAGTTTGACAAGGGCCAAGTTGTGATCTAGACGACTGGGTCAGAGCATCTCCAAAACTGCAACTCTTGTGGGGTGTTCCCGGTCTGCAGTGGTCAGTATCTATCAAAAATGGTCCAAGGAAGGAACAGTGGTGATCGGCGACAGGGTCATGGGTGGCCAAGGCTCATTGAGGCACGTGAGGAGCGAAGGCTGGCCCGTGTGGTCCGATCCAACAGATGAGCTACTATAGCTCAAATTGTTCAAGAAGTTAATGCTGGTTCTGACAGAAAGGTGTCAGAATACACAGTGCATCGTAGTTTGTTACGTATTGAGCTACATAGCCACAGACCAGTCAGGGTGCCCAATGCTCATCCCGTCCACCGCCAAAAAGCGTCAACAGTGAGCATCAGAACTGGACCACGGAGCAATGGAAGAAGGTGGTCTGGTCTGATGAGTCACATTTTCTTTTACATCACGTGGATAGCTGGGTGTGTGTGCGTTACTTACCTGGAGAACACGTGGCACCGGGATGCACTATGGGAAGAAGGCAGGGCGGCGGAGGAAGTGTGATGCTGTGGGCAATGTTCTGCTGGGAAACCTTGGGTCCTGCCATCCATTTGGATGTAACTTTGACACGTACCACCTACCTAAGCATTCTTGCAGACCATGTACACCCTTTCATTGAAACGATATTCCCTGGTGGCTGTGGTCTCTTTCAGCAGGATAATGCAACCTGCCACAAAGCAAAACTGATTCAGGAATGATTTGAGGAGCACAACAACAAATTTGAGGTGTTGACTTGGCCTCCAAATTCCCCAGATCTCAATCCAATCGAGCATCTGTGGGATGTGCTGAACAAACAAGTCCGATCCATGGAGGCTCCACCTCTCAACTTACAGAACTTAAAAGATCTGCTACTAACATCTTGGTGCAGATACCACAGCACACCTTCAGGGGTCTAGTGGACTCCATTCCTCGATGGGTCAGGGCTGTTTTGGCAGCAAAAGGAGGACCAACATAATATTAGGAAGGTGGTGATAATGTTATGCCTGATCGGTGTACAAACTTGATTCCAAAAAAAGTTGGGACACTGTACAAATTGTGAATAAAAACAGAATGATGTGGAAGATTCAAATTTCAATATTTTATTCAGAATACAACATAGATGACATATCAAATGTTTAAACTGAGAAAATGTATCATTTTAAGGGAAAAATAAGTCGATTTTAAATTTCATGGCATCAACACATCTCAAAAAAGTTGGGACAAGGCCATGTTTACCACTGTGTGGCATCCCCTCTTCTTTTTATAACAGTCTGCAAACGTCTGGGGACTGAGGAGACAAGTTGCTCAAGTTTAGGAATAGGAATGTTGTCCCATTCTTGTCTAATACAGGCTTCTAGTTGCTCAACTGTCTTAGGTCTTCTTTGTCACATCTTCCTCTTTATGATGCGCCAAATGTTTTCTATGGGTGAAAGATCTGGACTGCAGACTGGCCATTTCAGTACCCGGATCCTTCTTCTACGCAGCCATGATGTTGTAATTGATGCAGTATGTGGTCTGGCATTGTCATGTTGGAAAATGCAAGGTCTTCCCTGAAAGAGACGACATCTGGATGGGAGCATATGTTGTTCTAGAACTTGGATATACCTTTCAGCATTGATGGTGCCTTTCCAGATGTGTAAGCTGCCCATGCCACACGCACTCATGCAACCCCATACCATCAGAGATACAGGCTTCTGAACTGAGCGCTGATAACAACTTGGGTTGTCCTTGTCCTCTTTAGTCCGGATGACGTGGCGTCCCAGTTTTCCAAAAAGAACTTCAAATTCGTCTGACCACAAAACAGTTTTCCACTTTGCCACAGTCCATTTTAAATGTTTATGGTATTCCTGAGCCCATGTTGTGATTTCCATTACAGTAGCATTCCTGTACGTGATGCAGTGCCATCTAAGGGCCTGAAGATCACGGGCATCCAGTATGGTTTTCCGGCCTTGACCCTTTACGCACAGAGATTGTTCCAGATTCTCTGAATCTTTGGATGACATTATGCACTGTAGATGATGATAACTTCAAACAATTTTTCTCTGAGAAACTCCTTTCTGATATTGCTCCACTATTTTTCGCCGCAGCGTTGGGGGAATTGGTGATCCTCTGCCCATCTTGAGAGACACTGCCACTCTGAGAGGCTCTTTTTATACCCAATCATGTTGCCAATTGACCTAATAAGTTGCAAATTGGTCCTCCAGCTGTTCCTTATATTTACATTTATCTTTTCTGGCCTCTTATTGCTACCTGTCCCAACTTTTTTGGAATGTGTAGCTCTCATGAAATCCAAAATGAGCCAATATTTGGCATGACATTTCAAAATGTCTCACTTTCAACTTTTGATATGTTATCTATATTCTATTGTGAATAAAATATAAGTTTATGAGATTTGTAAATTATTGCATTCCTTTTTTATTCACAATTTGTACAGTGTCCCAACTTTTTTGGAATTGGGTTTGTATATTGTTTTTTATTTTTTCATAGAATTTTTTACATTAGAAAATTTTTAGGAGACTGTAACTTTTCTTGACTTGAATAGCTCAGTTGCTTTTATGATTTGAAGTCAATAGTTCTCAGAGTAGTCAAGATTTATTATTATTATTATTATTATATTACTTAATCCCAAGTGCATTGTCTTTATGCTCTGTTTCTATTCTCTATTCTCTGTCTGATAAGTGCATTTATTTTGTGCATAGTTCTTGAATTAAATTCAAGTGAAGCATGCATAAATGATAGTGAAAAGAAACAAAGAGTCCTAGAAGGAACTGAATTTCAATTGCAAATTAAAGATATATTAATTTCATTATGTTGCATAATATCAAATGAGACTACAGATTTTGTGTTCATTTAAATTACTACTTTTTACACATGCACAGTAAATTATACTTTTTACTCTTTCATTCAAAGAGAAATGACATCTATTGTTCTGTTGCTTTGTGTGAATGTGTTTACTGTATACTCCATATCTTTAGTTTATTTCTAGCCACTGGATTTGGTGTGCTGCTGTCTATATTTGGTCTTTAATGCTATACCGTGTTTCTGAGGTGCAGGGGTTTTATTAGATAGGCTACTGAGTTAAGGATTGGACCGAATCAGCTCATATGGTACCACAAATATTAGCAATACACGCAAATAGCTCCAGTTTATTTTCTAAGAGGTTCAGGAATATGTGGATCCTAAAAACAAGCATGAATTCATTTTAGGAAAATAAATAAACATTCTTTAAATGAGTTGCTTGTAGGCCCATATGGAAAAGTGACTTTGCAATTTCTTGCTTTGTTTCATCTTATTTATTTTTCATTTCAGCTGTGAGACAGAGGAGAATGATTGTTTGAACAAATGTCTCTGATGCTTTTGAGGCCATAGGGTTGTACTTATCTTGTCCATACAGGTGGGAGTCAAATTATTTGTGGAGAAGTATGGAAATGCGGATGGAAATCTGTTTATTTGGTAGAAAGTCCTTAACTTGACCCTTAGTTATGCATTAAGCACTGAAAGCTAGCAAACGTTCCTTAGACATGCAAAACGAAAAGGCTTTGAATGCAGTCTTTCACAAATCACATTCAATAACCATATTTTCCCAAATGGAACACCATATTTTGCTGCAATGAATATTTTAAACACTCAAGAGCTTCCTATCTATATTTATGAAATATGAAGTTTCATGATAGATTTGTTCATCAGCAGCAAATTCTTGGCTTGCTTTTGCTGTTTTGGAGAAAAATGTTCAGGTGAAAACAGTCAGGTGAACTGAAAAACACATTAAAAGCAATTTGATCGTTTTGGTCTTATAAATCTGCTTCTTGACTGACACAGCAGTGCTGTCTCAATATATAAGACTCTTTCCCCTCTTAAAACTGTTTCCAGATTCAGCTCGTGCGAACACCAGAAGGCTCTTTTGAACAGATGGCACATCATACACCATGAAAGGAAAGGATAGTAGCTGGAAGCATTCACCCATGAGAAAGACACTTTAAAAACCATAAACGGCAACTGTATAAGCAAAGCAGTAAACTGTACCGTTCTGTAACTTACTTCAATGTGTCTGAAGAAACGCTGTAGACAGGTGCTCAAACAGACTTCAGTTTAGACGGTCACTGGACCGGACCAAACTAAACGAACAGTGCATATAATTGTGGGATGACTCAAAAAACAAAACATTATGTTTTGTGCACAAAAACACGGTGCCCACTTCACAACTCAAAGTAAAATTACCTAGAAACTGCAGCATTTGAGACATGGATCAATTTTTAAAATGGCTGCAATTCACTAAATTGTTGATTCAGTATGTCCAAGTCTTTTCACAAAGTTACCACAATTCTGTGCATCTGTATCTATACATAATTACTGAATAGAATAAACAACAAAATGATGTACAATTTTGAAAAGACGGAAGTATGACATAAGTTTTGATTAAAGTAGTATTTTTCTGCATGATCGACCGCTTGCTTGTTTGTTTTCCATGTTCATCATTATCATTCAATATTGTTGTACTGCTATATTTCACTGCTTTGTTCCAAAACCTAGTTGAGCTGCCTACATAGGGAGCATTTTAAAGCATCATGGGTGCTTTAAAGGTGGGAATCATCCTGTGGTGAAAATCAAGTTTTTAATGTTGTTTATATGTCTATGTAGTGTTTTTAATATGGTTTAAATGTGCCCTAGAATAAAATATTGAAATTATATTGGCATAGTTGAATAACAAGAGTTCAGTACATGGAAAAGACATATACTGAGTTTCAAACTTCATTGTTTCCTCCTTCTTATATAAATCTCACTTGTTTAAAAGACCTCCGGAGAACAGGCGAATCTCAACATAACACTGACTGTTACGTAACAGTCGGGATCATTAATATGTACGCCCCCAATATTTGCATATGCCAGCCCATGTTCAAGGCATTACACAAGGGCAGAATGTCTGGATGTGCACAGCTGAATCATCAGACTAGGTAAGCAAGCAAGGACAATAGCAAAAAATGGCAGATGGAGCAATAATAACTGACATGATTCATGATAACATGATATTTTTAGTGATATTTATGAATTGTCTTTCTAAATGTTTCGTTAGCATGTTGCTAATGTACTGTTAAATGTGGTTAAAGTTACCATCGTTTATTACTGTATTCACGGAGACAAGACTGTCGTTACTTTCTTTTTTTAAACACTTGCAGTCTGTATAATTCATAAACACAACTTCATTCTTTATAAATCTCTCCAACAGTGTGTAATGTTAGCTTTAGTCATGCAGCATAGCCTCAGACTCATTCAGAATCAAATGTAATACATCCAAATAAATACTATACTTACATGATCCGATGTATGCAAGCAGCATGCATGACGAACATCTTGTAAAGATCCATTTTGAGGGTTATATTAGCTGTGTGAACTGTGTTTATGCTGTTCAAGGCAAGCGCGAGCTCCACGGGAGGGGGAGCAAAAGAATTAAAGGGGCTGAAACCTACATATCGGTGCATAGTTAATGATGCCCCAAAATAGGCAGTTAAAAAAATGAATTAAAAAAAAAATGTATGTGGCATTTTGAGCTGAAACTTCACAGACACATTCAGGGGACACCTTAGACTTATATTACATCTTTTAAAAAGAAGTTCCAGGGCACCTTTAAGACAAGCCATGTGCAAATTCATAAGTCCGCACCATTGCTGAGTATTTTATGTTTGAAACTGCAGCAAACCAAAGACCCGCGGTTTGAAATCTTGGGTGTTTGTGACGTCACAGACTACCTTGTAACCAATCACAACAACGTGCTGGCAGGCTTTAGCATATCATTAACTTTGACTGCTCTGAAGCAGGAAAGTCTCTCGAGAAGACAGGTTATCCTGGTATATTTTCTTTTCATATGAAAAATTGTGATGAAACATTGCTATTACGATGTTGTGATGAACTATATGCCTTTCTCCACTGACGTTCTGAGTTGTTCAAAGCGTTTGTAAGGATACTGATTGTTAGAAGGCAGCTGTCTGACTCTGAGATGAAGAACAGGAATGGTGTGTGTAACATTACCAACACATTATTAGCTGTTTGATAACATAGTCAAGCAAAAAGCGAATTATATTAATTCATATTAATTAATGACAGAACCGTCGCAAGCGCTGTGCCAGTGTGCGAGCGCATATGGGCTTGAGCCAAGGTAAAGTGACAGCTGACTTGAAGTAAAGCCAATAAAATTCATGTTTTTGTCTTGAAATATTTGAATACTATAAAACATAGCTAAAATAATATTGCTCTGAGCGTGTGCGTGTGACCGTGATTCTTGTGCATATTCAGTTAGTGTGTCCTCGCACGCCAAGTGAGAGAGCTATCTGGAATGGCCGCCTCTGGAATGGCCACCTCTGGAATGGATCAAACCATAGATATCAGCCTACTTAAAGAGTTCAAGTAAATATGCTGGAAATCCGCGCTCATTCAAGGATGTGCATTTATTTCATGTACGGAAAAGGCACAGGCGCCTGCAGGATTTCATCAGAATGTTTTTTTTAAATCTGAAAACTCCAAAAAGCAACGAAATTGTCAAACATCCATTTGGCACATGTTCTCTCGATACCGTCTGCTTTGCTGAGAAATCGCTTCAGGTGATTCAGTGAGAGAGCAGTCCAAACGAATGCAAGTGGATTCAGACCGTTTTGCAAAGGCGTTTTACCAATTCATAATTAAAAACACAATTTAAGTGTCAGAAATTAAACTGAATATACAAAGTGAAGCAAACTTTTTTTCTTAAATATCCTCAAAACAAACAACAAATTGCACATCACTAGAACAACAGTAGACTCTTCGAGCTGGCGTGAGCGAGTAGAGGTGGGGCTAATTTGCATATGCATTGATCCGTGTATATTAAATGAGGCAAGGGTGTAGAGTTACATTCAAGATATTTTAAGGCATGCAGACATTTTTTTTCACCTGAATTTTTTTTTTAAATATGTCATTTTGGTGATCAAAGATGAGTCTTATAAGGGAAAAAATTATTAACTACAGGGCGACTTTAAGGTAACATCACATGTATACATTGTGGACAAGACAATCTCATATAGTGCCAAAAAATTATTAAAATCATATAATGAATAAAACAATTATAGTTATATTTCAATTAATACTAGTATCAATAAAAATTGTTTTCAGCATTTAAACTGTTTTGAATATAATTAAAAAATAGATTTTGTGTATGCTATGTAATTTATGCTTATTTGAGTACTGGGTTTTTATCTTAACAACATCCTAACATCTAACACTAAAGGTGTGGTTTACCAGTATTCAACACATTTTCACACACTGTAAAAAATTACCGTGATTTTAACAGTAAAAGACTGTAAAAATGCTGCGGTGAAAAACTGTTGATTGGTTTACAGAAAGTTTCCGTACTATATACGGTGAATAACTGTAATAGATCTAACGGTACATTTAATGTAATTTTACGGTAAAATACCGTTAAATTCACAGTTTTTGGACGTGAAAAATAACAATTCATTGTAAAATTTACAGTGAAAAACCGTATTTTGACATTCCCACAATTCCCTGCGTGACACTTCACATTTGATATATTTTCGTTGAAATAACTCTGTTTCTTTTTAGTTTTTCTCATTTTTTTATAATCAGTTATGTACATTAGGGTTTTATGTTACATCTAATGTTGTTAAATTAATGTTTATTGCATTTTTAAAATTTCATGCATGTTACCATGATGGTGTTTAGTGTGTGTGTGAATGACACTGTGTGCTCCTTCTATATATTAGTATTGTCCTTCTCAGCTTGTGGAAAAGCTGCTTGTGATGAACTTTGATTCATCATGTGACTCTCATCACCACTGTGTTTGGTGACTGTCAGTGTATTATAAAGGTACAAAACAGATATTAGTACTTCATTAGGTTGGTAAATTAACATTATATCAGTTAATGAAATACGTTATTTTACCGTAAATTTAACAGATTTAAAATGTAAAATTCACATGTAACTCCGTAAGTATGTTTACGGTTAGATGTCATTTTTACAGTATTGTTCTGGTAACCACAGCTGCCGGTATTTTTCCGTAGAAACAACGGGATTTTTTTTACAGTGCAGGTAAAATCCAGTCATTTCAGTGGAAACCTATGCTATCTGGAATTTCACGTGAAGGCGAAAGATGTATCATTGCAGATTTTGCAACGGGTTTTTCTCTGACTCACTGTGTTGACCACCAGAAAGCTGCTTGGTTTTGAAAGTGACTTTTGTGTTTACTGTGTGTCATGCATGGCTACACTATTGACAATTTTCAATTTATTCAACATTTTGCTAATGTGATCACTTCTTTAGTCATCTATTTGTGTCTAACGCTATTTGTGTTGCGGGCTGAGCAGAGTGTTCAGAATCAGTCATGAATGAGATTCCATTTCATTTAGGATGCTGCCTTAAAAGGTAGCTGCCTACGTAGGCAGCTTACTATAGGTTTTAGAACAGAGCTGATGTTTCAGTAGCCAAGAAAAGAGCTCATAAAATCTATGTCAAACATCTGGATATACAAGGTATTAAGACAGAACCCAGATTATGTTTGCGTTAACATTATCATTAGTCTCTGAGGTGCATGTGTCTCTAGAGGGTCATTTATGTTATTCATATGATAGTGATCATTGCCCATTTCCAACACAGGCTGATTACAGCAATTACAGTTCATTTGACATTTAACACAGATCTCTTAAAGGAAAATGAGGCTGAGATGGCATAATGCTTTCATCCAAAGACCTTAAACTAAATGATAAATTACAGCCTCTTGTGACAGTCATTTTCATTATGACACAGATGAACTGATTCTGACAGGCGATCAAGGCTAGGCTGATTAGCATGAGCTAGTTTGCTCCTGCTGGTTATTAGTCATAACTACACCATATAACAAGTACCATATAAAATAATATTATGAAATGGTGATATATAAGATTTACCAGTGCCCGTTTCTTTTTTAAGTGCCCTTAAGTGCATGAAATGGACGTGTTAGTGTTTGGATTTGTTAGTGTCTAAATACTACGGTTTTATATTCCCCAGAGAAGCTGCAAACCTTCAGAAGCATCTTCATGTGGTTTTCATGACAAGGTCAGAATGTAAAGAGCCGCAATTCTGTGCAAAATTATGTAGGAATAATTTTCAGGAGAGCAGTTATGGCCGCTTATGCAAAACCTGAGATTGCACGTTGGGATAATGTTTCCCCTCCTCCGACTTAACAAGAAACCTCTTTGCAAAGAGTGCTTATGGTAATTATGGCCAACTGTTCAGAATTAAAGCTAGTTTTCACAACATGAGACCTCTAAAAGACTGCAATTTTACTCCAGATGAAAATCACATCTTTATTCTCTAAGCGCTTTGTCTGTGCAAACCTGTCACACACACAGTACAGCTGAAATATGTGTTTGTTCTGCTGTTAAGGTGTGAAAAATGACATTCTCATTTTTATTGGCACATTTAAGTTCACTGTAGTGCTGGATCATTTTGGATTATGCTGTTTTCAGGCCTATATATATATATATATATATATATATATATATAAAATGCGCAATTTCCCAGTAAGTACAGTCTCTTCGGTATGCAGGGTGGGTTTAATAATCAAACACAAGGTTTTCAACTTAAAGGTGCACTAGAACTAAATATTTAATTTATATTGGCATAGTTGAATAACAAGAGTTCAGTACATGGAAAAGACATACACTGAGTTTTAAACTCCATTGTTTCCTCCTTCTTATATAAATCTCATTTGTTTAAAAGACCTCTGAAGAACAGGCGAATCTCAACATAACACTGACTGTTACGTAACAGTCAGGGTGTACGCCCCCAATATTTGCATATGCCAGCTCATGTTCAAGCCATTAGACAAGGGCAGCCAGTATTAACGTCTGGATGTGCACAGCTGAATCATCAGACTAGGTAAGCAAGCAAGGACAATAGCGAAAAATGGCAGATGGAGCAATAATAACTGACATGATCCATGATATCATGATATTTTTAGTGATATTTGTAAATTGTCTTTCTAAATGTTTCGTTAGCATATTGCTAATGTACTGTTAAATGTGGTTAACTCATTCAGAATCAATTGTAATACATCCAAATAAATACTATACTTACATGATCCGATGTATGCAAGCAGCATGCATGATGAACATCTTGTAAAGATCCATTTTGAGGGTTATATTAGCTATGTTAACTGTGTTTATGCTGTTAAAAGCAAGCGCGAGCTCCGGGGGAGGGGGAGCAAGAGAATTAAAGGGGCCGCAACTTATATATCGGTGCATAGTTAATGATGCCCCAAAATAGGCTGTTAAAAAAATGAATAAAAAAAAATCTATGGGGTATTTTGAGCTGAAACTTAACAGACACATTCAGGGGACACCTTAGACTTATATTACATCTTGTGAAAGAAGTTCTAAGGCACCTTTAAATCTCTTCAGCTCACTACAAAATAACTTGATCTTTGTTTCACACAGGTACATGTCTTTTCCCAGTCACACACACCTTTCACCATTCTCTCACACCTTCTATTAGGCCCTGCTGCCAGTCTTATCAGCTGCAGCTGCTCTCTCAGGCAGCCTGGGTTTTTGTAATCCATAACAGGTGGCCATCTTGACCCCCAGCTTCCATGTGGAGAAGGTGCTCGCCGCAGACCAAATGGGTGGAGCTTATGTTTGCCCCCTTTTGACTTGAAGCAGTGCATGCTGGTTATAAATTTTGTCTGACTTGAGACAGTGACAACGCCATGTGACTGTAACGTATGGCATCAAAGTACCGCGAGAGTGATTCGAGAGTAGACGGCTGAGTCAGCTGCTCAAAAGCTGCTGCACGAGCTTTGATGACGGCACAGCTTTCACGATTGGCTGGTTTTGTGATTTATAATTACGAGCTCTGCGAGGACGTTAACGCTTTTTACAAGTTGAAATCACGTAATTGTGGTAATTATGACATGGCATGAATTCTAGTTCCTGTTGCCTTTGTTCTCATTTTCCCACCACCAGTTTGTTTCTATGGCTGTTAATTAGTTCCACATGCCTGTTCTGTTTCTACATTGATTACCCTATTTGTAAGCCCTCAGTTCTCTCTAGTTCTCTGTCCTGTATCGTCAGTTTACAAATTATCGACAAATTTACAAATCAAGTGTTTTCTTTTAATTGAATCTACCCCGCTGAAAAGACCAAGAATGGACATACCCATGTTGTTCTTCAGCAAAAAAGAGCACGGTTTGTGGTTCATGGAGGCTGTCAGGATAAGAAGCCTAGTAGGGAAACCAACATACACTGTAAACACAACTTATGGTGGTGATCATATATCTGTTGATATGGTCAATATTTGTCTCATTCCTTATCTTTAGCGAACTTAGCTGAAATTCCTTTCAAAATAATTTCCTTTTGTCCCTGTACTTCTTCCATGTGGCCTGAGACACAGTGTATTCATAAATATTCAGTAAGGAGTCCCTGCCCACCTCCTAGAGCGAAAATCAATGGTGCAGTAATGGACCTGAATAGAAGCTTTGTTTCTAAAAAGATTCACCCACCAGCATACCAAACACAAGCACCTTGCTGATAGAAAAATCCACCGGGACACTCCGCAAGCTATCATCAGTGTAAAGAAAGAGGCTTGCTGTTCTTGAGTGCTCAGAATATCTGCAATAGGAGAAGAAAAAATGAAGTTTGTTTAACTGCATTGTACGTGGAATAATCTACTCCTGAGTCATTAAAATGTATAAGGAGGTAACACGAGACTGGAATGAGATTTTGATGAGATGTCAGTGTCTTTCAGTGATGCTTTCTGAGGTAGGGATGCATACAGGTGAGATAATGATTTTGTTGACAGGTCACGGAGAGCACCGCTTCACTGTCATGTTTGTCTAGAAGGCCCTCAAATTATTATTTAAATTTCTGAAAACACTTCGAAACCATCAATCCACTGAAGGTGTTTTAAGTGGTGTTTTAAGTGATTGTTGCAGGTGAGCCTGACTTTCAGTTTATTGTTGCGTGTAATGTTTTTATTCATCTGACTGTGGCCTCCATCTCCTTTTATAAAACATATTTCCATATTTTTTTTAAGGAATTTTTCCCCCCAAGGAAACCTTGTTTTTTAAAAGCTTTTTTGTTCTCATTATTTACAAGTTTTTGTTATTCTGCCCATGCTAATTTTAATTCTTTAAAGTACTTATTTGCATTGCCTATATTTTCAGTCACACAGAGTTTGTCTTGTTGAAGCTTGCGTTATAGAGCTGTGGTGTAGTGATAAAGCACATGCATGTGACATACTGTCTATAGGAGCTTCCGTCATGTCCTATCTAGCAAAACATGAAAATTACTGCAATAGTTAATTCACTTCTGAATTCAAATTTCCTGATAATTTACTCACCCCCATGTCATCCAAGATGTTCATGTCTTTCTTTCTTCCGTCGAAAGGAAATTAAGGTTTTTGAGGAAAACATTCCAGGATTTTTCTCCATATAGTGGACCTCAGTGGGGTTCACTGAGTGGAAGTGGTCCAAATTGCAGTTTTAATGCAGCTTCAAAGGGCTCTGCACTCTGCAGGAATAAGGGTCTTATCTAGCAAAACGATCAGTCATTTTCTAAAAAAAAAATAAAATTATATACTTTTTAACCACAAATGCTCATCTTGCACTGCTCTGTGAGGCACCACGGATTACATTGAAAGGTCACACATGACGTGGGCGGAAGTACTGTGGTAGAGTAAAAAAAAAAAAAAACCTTTTTTTTTTGAAAAGGCCGTTTAGCTTAATCTTTACATGTTTGCTTTATAGACACTGGATCGGTACTTTTGTCTACATCACACATGACCTTTGTAACGTGATTACGTCATGTGTGCAGACTGCAGAGCTAGTGCAAGACAAGCATTTGTTAAAAAGTATATATTTTTATTTATTTTATTTTTTAGAAAATGACTTATGGTTGCGCTAAATAAGACCCTTATTTCTCGTCTGGGATTGTGTAGAGCCCTTTGAAGCTGCATTGAAACTTCAATTTGAACCTTCCACCCAGTGAACCCCACTGAAGTCCATTATAAGGAGAATAATACTTGAATGTTTTCCTCAAAAACCTTAATTTCTTTTCGACTGAAGAAAGAAAGATATGAACAACTTGGATGACATGGGGGTGAGTAAATTATAAGGAAATTTTCATTCAGAAATGAATTAATACTTTAAGCAATCTATACATTTTAAATGTAATAATGATTTTTTTTAATGACTGTATGCAAAAGGGTTGTCATATTTAAGGCTTGTCATCAAACACCCTAACTTCTTTAATAGACCACATAAAAAAAACAAAAAACAAAGTATACGACCATATTAACTAACCATGCCAACTGTAATGTATCAGTTTTCTGAAGTAAAGGTAAGGTTAGGCCTATTTGTCTCTCAGGTGCATAAATATGAGTGTACAGTATGTGTTCTTGATGATGAACATTCCAAGGGATTGAAAGATTTTCACTTTCATTCTGCCTCTTACATAAAACGTCAATAGGCTACTTAAAATACCCATTCACATTAGGTTTTTTACTGGTCCCATTGGACTATTGGAGTAAAATATTTACAAACCTCAAAAATGATTTCTGTACAAAACAGGAAACACTTTTAACATTTTTGCCCTGGCAGAGAGCAAGGGAGTTTTATCCCTGAACAAGACATAAGTAATTATAGATCCCACAACAAATGGTTTCACTGAAACTGGGCAAGTCTTTTCTCTGGAGGATGAACTGATTGATTGCTGACATAGTGGTAAAGCTCTGAAGGCATAAAGCTTCATGTGGCTTTTCATTCTCGCAAAAATGAAAAAGGTATAAGCAGCACCACACTAAGAATTACACTTCACATTTTTACAACATGACACACAACCTACCTTAGAAACACACCTTAATATCACATAATGAATGCATAAATATAATAAAAAAACATTTCCAACAACATGCGTAATGCTTAACCCCAAGTAAGGTCACGCATGATGTAGGCAGATGTACCGCGGTAGGGTATTTTCTCCTGCAACTTCAAAATCGTCCGACATCATTTTACCTTTTTTCTTTTTTTAAGGTTGTTTGACTTGGTCTTTGCACATTCACTTTGTAAACACTTGCTCGCTTACGTCACGCATGACCTAATTTTATTTTTATCTCATTTTTTTTTTTTTTTTAAGAAAATGACCATTTCGCTAGATAAGACCCTTACTATGTAGAGCCCTTTGACGCTGCATTGAATTTGCAATTTGGACCTTCAACCCTTTGGTAACTCTTGAGGTCCACTATATGGAGAAAAATCCTGGAATGTTTTCCTCAAAAAACTTAATTTTTGTTCAACTGAAGAGAGAAATACATGATCAATCTTGGATGACATGGGGGAAATTTTAATTCTGAAGTGAACTAATCCTTTAATATGATTCTTTTAAATGAATATTATCTGTTGAATCTGTAGTGTGCAGTTAGTCACATACTGTAACATGCACTTTTGCTTTTCTGTTTTATTGGCTGTAAAGTCTTTGTGCTACAAATCAGTGTTTCCTTGAACTGCTCTTTGATTATATAAAGTTATAATATAGTGGAAAGTAAAGTGGCCATGATGGTGTGTGTTCATGGGTCCTGAAAGGTGACCAAATGACCATAATTTGTGAATATGAGTAGGTAATGACAGACTATGTACTGTAGAACGTTTGCCAAAAGCTCAATTTCACACTGGCAGCAGTTGACAAACATTTTTAAGGAACATTAATCCTTGTATATTTGCAATTTATTTCCTCTCCCTTTCTCTATTTTACACATAAATGTTTAGCCAACCTTTGCTTAACATTATAAAAAGAGCCTTAAAAATGTCTGGATTGTGAGAATTAGATGTGAGCCAGTACATTAAAGGGATAGTTCACCCAAAAACTGAACTGTCATCGTTTACTCAGCCTCATGGTGTTCCAAACCTGTGACTTTCTTTCTCTGTTGAACACAAAAGAAGATTTAAAAATAGGTATATTTAGTTTTCCAGTAGGGCTGTGTGATTAATCGTAATTGATTATCGATTTCAGTAATGGCTACCAATTTTAATGAAACAAGATAATTGAGGTAAAACGATTATTGTGCCGCTGTCACATTACATCCAGCGCACATTCCTTTCCTTCACAGCGGTGTGCTTTTGTTCCTCCCTAAAAGTCCAAACTTAAAGGGTTAGTTCACCTAAAAATGAAAATTCTGTCATTAATTCCTCACCCTCATGTCGTTCCACACCGTAAGACCTTTGTTCAACAAATTAAGATATTTTTGATAAAATCCAATGGCTCAGTAAGGCCTGCAGTGACAGCAAGATAAGAAACACTTTCAAATGCCCAGAAAGTTACAAAAGATTTAATGTTATGAAGCGACGAGAATACTTTTTGTGCGCCAAAAAAATAAAATAATGACTTTATTCATTATTCAATATTTCATAGCTTCATGAAGCAGTGTTTTGAAATTGCCCATCACTAGATATTGTTGAATAAGGTTGTTATTTTGTTTTTGTTTTGTTTTTTTGGTGCAAAAAAAGTATTCTCTTTGCTTCATAACATTAGGTTTGAGCCACTGTAGTCACAAGAACTGTTTTAAATATGTCTTTCTGGGCATCTGAAAGTGTTAATTATCTTGCTGGCAATGCAGGTCTCACTGAGCCATCGGATTTTATCAAAACATTTTAATTTGTGTTCCGAAGATGAATGAAGGTCTTACGGGTTTGGAACGACATGAGGGTGAGTAATTAATGACAGAATTTTCATTTTTGTGAGAACTAACCCTTTAACACCTAAATCAGCCAAATAGTCTACTGTAAGTGAGTGTTGTAAAATACAGTCTACTGTTGCTAAACTGAGGGACATGTTTGATATTAAGCAGCGCTATTTAAAGCGTATTAAGCCGCAAGAGAGACACTGTTTCCCAGGTGGCTTTCTGTGAGTCAGAGCCGAACGTGGATACGCAAAGGGGCTTCAGATACACATCTAAACGCATGTGCACAAAAATGTCAATTTTGTAGGGTATTCACATAAGCGCAGTGGGTTTTGTCTTAAATAAACGTACACAGATGAGAAAGAAAATGTGTGTGTAACAGTATGTTGGATCCATCCATGCATTAGCTCCTAATATACCTGCTGCAGTCTGTCATTAATGATAATCAAACAACAAATGACAAAAGGAAGTTACTCACTGATCTTAACCGAATAACTTAAGCAACTTTACTAAGGATTAATCTATATTTAATGTGTACAGTAAGACTATGCAGTGCTATTTTACATTTGATTTGTCAATCTGATTACCACAGTTAGTACATGTTCCTGAAAAACTTAAAACACTCTTTATTTAATTTGTATTTTGGTTCAGTTGTATTTATTTGTCCGTTTTTGTTTTGCTGATTGTTTACTTGTCTTGTGTAATAATTTTGAGGATCTTTATGCCATAATCGAGCAGCCAGTCCAGTATTCTGATTATACTGAATATTATGTTGTTACACTGAAAAGGACACTCCGCTGAGCCCCTGACATCCTAGCTCATCCCATCTGGAGATTTATGCCTGCAATTGTAGGGCTTTGTACTGGAAAAGCACATGAATGAATAGCCACAAAGACTCCTGCACAAAGCCAGAAGCTTTCAATTTAGTGTCTGATACATTCCTGCGACACATGTCTAAAGCTGCTACCGTTTGTTTCAGCATTTGGGCTGGAGTTGAGATTTGCATTTAAATGCATGTTTCTGTGAAAATCTGTAACAGTTTAGACCCACGTTTTTGTCATGTGGACAATAATATCACATTTCAAAATTGCACAGATTAGATTAATTGCTATCTGTGTCTGTTGTGCTGCATCAATCAACAGATTAATGATCCTTTATTCTGATTCACCTGATGGTAATGTACAGTCTGGCTCTCTCTAACTCTGGTATTTTTTACAAGGCAGCCATCTTTTTCATTTCTGGATGTTAAACAATTCATAAGCAGTCATCATTGAACCTGTTAATGAACTAGGATCAAATTACAATGGGTAAACACAAGAGTTGGGAAAGACAAAATTAGTATTAGAGATTAATATTTGCCTCAAATATAATGAAATTTAACATGCTAAATGCCTCAGGAAAGGGAGGAAAAATCCTTAAACCAAAAGGTTGAATATGAGCATTAAGGAGATTCTTCCCATTTAATTTTGGTTATAAAGTGACCGGTCTGATTATATTATTTATATATTGAATAATCCATCCATCCATCCATCCATCCATCCATCCATCCATCCATCCATCCATCCATCCATCCATCCATCCATCCATCCATCCATCCATCCATCCATCCATCCATCCATCCATCCATCCATCCATCCATCCATCCATCCATCCATCCATCCATCCATCCATCCATCCATCCATCCATCCATCCATCCAAGCTTTGTGATAAAATGCCAGAGATCAGGGCTAGTTGTCACACTGTAATTATACAGTAAAATATGTTCACAGTTTCACAGCTTTTTTCCCCTTTTTTTGTGTGTGTGTGTAACCTGTCAATGTGATGTATAAATTTGTATTTTAGTCTGACATGATTGCTGATCTTTTTAGGCAAATTAATTGCCATTGATTCCACCTTGCAGCTTTGAAAAGCATTATCTGATTCCGATTTCTCCCTGAGACAGTAGGATGAAAGTTTGATGGATCTGTGTTCTCCTGTATGTGAACAGACCCTTTGGGAATCTTCTAAACACAGCACATCATGGGAAGGCCATGCCTTGCTGTTGCAAACAGTAATTGATTTTCAGCCAAACCTACTAATGGCCAGATGTTCATCCTCTATAAATGCATTATACTAAACTGAAGCATTAATATGAAGAATGACACGTTATTTTTAATTAAGCAAAGTAATATGTGTCGTTTTGTTTAATGAATGCTCTCAATGCAGCAAAATGTGAACTGCTGCCAGTAATGAAAATTGTGATCTTACACTGATTATCTTTTGAAATGTTTTCATTGTCATATAGATGTACTACTCGGTGTGCCTTGGACAGTGCTGTGGCATCACGTCTGATTTGTGGTTTTGTTTAGTTTGTTTTCATGTCTTTTATTTTGTAATTCTCCGAAATTCGCATCCACAATTTTCGCATTTTAAAAAATAAATATGATCTCACGTTCTGTCAATCACGTTAACACACTGCCTCCGAAACTTTCACCCGTCATAAAAAAATTCGGATTTGATTTTTAGGTTTGATTTTTTTTTTTGTGTGTGTTTTTCGTATCCTTGGCACGCTTTTTGAGAGAGGTTTTGACAATTCAGAGCCACCATACAAGCGAACGCCAAAATCCTGAATGCCATCTGACAAGTTGATCCACGCCGATTCATTAATATTCATCGGACACATTGTGCATGGTCTCTGTGCATGACGAATTTTTAGCATCACAAATACGCAAAAATGCATACGAAAATGTCGGACTCAGTGTGCAAAGGCCTTAAGTCTTAGTTCCTGGTCATGCCATGTGATTCCCTGTTTCCCTCATGTCATCCTGTCATGTGCTTCCCATGTTCTGATTGGTTCCCTTGTTTCACATTGTCACATTCTCATTGGTTTTTGATTCATTAGTTCTGGGGCACGTTCAAGCTCAAACCGGTGCGCAACGTTTTGCTACGTTTTCCGGGTTGAATGACATGTTTCCTGGAAATGGTCTGCAACGGTGTGCAACAGGTTTGAGATATATTTTCTCTTGTTTGGTGGGTGTGTCGGAAATGTCAGCCCAATCAGCGGCAAGATGTACATAAACCACGTGGTATTAAAGAGACAGCTCGCACAATGGGTATTAATGAAACGTAAAAATACTATATTCTTATATTTTGCTATTTTATTTGTGATGTGACACTTTGATAAACTTTTCTATAATCAGAGGAGAATAACGTTAGTTGGTAAATATTACAATATCATATATATATCACAACAACAGTGATCAGCTATTGATAAGCCTAATACAAACAATAAAAAATATAGATCAACACAGTCACGGAGTTAAGAAGTGGATTATCCTTCACCTGAAATGTTTGTCTTTTCATCATGAAGTGCAAGTCAAATGTTGTATAACAATAATAGAAGTTTCCACAAATCCCTTCACTCGATTGGGATGTTCTCTGTTATTCTGGACGGCAAGGGCAGTGACTGTAACATTGAGCGTATTTTGCAGTATTAAACACGTATTTATACCGACTTCATCAGGCTCTGAGAATTCTTCAAAAAGAACACAAAGAATGGCCTTCTCAGCTGCCATAGTTGCAACTCTTGAGTCATCAGAACAGGGTGTTCAACACACCACCGTTTCCGTTTAAAAAAACGTTTTGCAACGTTTAGTCGGGGCTGAACGCAACCCTGTTTTCTTATTGGTTCATTGTGTTCAGGTGTTTCATGTTAGTCTTTAGTAATCTTTTTATATAAATAGCCCTCATGTTACCATTGTCTTTTGTTTAGCTTTGTTCATGTGCTGCTGTTGGTGAGTCTCGTCACGTCACATTTATTTTCATGTTTATGGTCATGTTACCTTTATCATCAAGTCTAGTTTAAGTTATAATTTTATCTTGTTTGTTCTGGATAATCTTGGGTTCTCTTCACAACTCGTCTTCAGTTGATTCCATTACATGTGGACTGTAGGCCAGTGATAGAGTTATGTTAAGTGACATATGACTTTGAAAGCAAATATGCAATAATTGGAGTTCACTCTAATAATTTAATCTGCAAATCACTGGTTAATTTGATTTCAGTTCAATTGACTGAAACCTCTAATTTTTCGATGCATGTAGTAGGGGCATTTGATGTTAAATTGGATAGGTCTCATGGTCTTCTTGCACATCCTTTTAAAAACACTTATGTGGTTTATGGCTTGATTTTTATTTCGTATCTCCCATCTTCATTGTACACTGGCCTGCCTTTGAGGATTTTAATTCCTTGTGGGCTTTGTTTGTTTGTGGGTTGAGTAATTATAGCCATCATTCTTTCAGAGGCATGATGACATTTCATGCACGTACAGCTCCATATAATTATCCTTACTGCAGGGGGGTTTGTTCTTGAGTTCTGTATTTCTCCACGGTGGGGATATTTCACTCCTGTGACAATCAATTGCCCTACCACCAGCAGCGTGAATTTGGCCTAGCTTCATGGAGAGACTGAGAAGAGTTTATCTTAAACTTTTTGATTAAATAGAATTTTACTACTTGGCATGATAATACAGTTAACATCAATACCTGGACATTGGCATTTTTGGTCCGTTGAACTTTAAAGGGATAGTTCACCCAAAAATAAATATTTTCCCATGATTTACCTACCCTCAAACCATCCTAAGTGTATATGACTATCTTCTTTCAGATGAACACAGAGATGTATTTAAAAATATCCTTAGTTAGGTTTATAATGATTGTGAATGGGTGGGCACATTTTGAAGACAAAAAAAAATTAAAATAAAAAATGCATCCATGAATAAAAATGTATCCATACGACTCCAGGGGGTTAATAAAGGTATTCTGAAGTGAACTGATGCGTTTTTGTAAGACCGATATCCTTATTTAAAACTTTAAGTTATTTAAAAAGTAAGTTAATGAGCTTCCGGAGCGACAGCCATACGCATTTGACGTATGTCCAAAAAGCGTTAAATTCCATGACATGAAAACTAAACCAAAACAGAACTACACATTACACGTAATACATAATTTTAATTTTCAATTATGTTATTTTGATGAGTACTATTGTAACGGGTGACAAATAATATGAACCAAATGTAAATAAAATTTGGTACATGTTAACATTTTTATTATTAACAGGTACAGCCATTATATTTTCTGCATATAGTTTAGTAAAATTTATAACTCACTGTAGTACAGTGTCAATTATTTAATACAAAGATAATTTATTTAATTTTGGAAATAAGTATTTAATTTTGTCTTTACAATATAATGCATGAAAATATATAGCTGCCTTTATATTTAAGGAAGATGGTCCCCATGTGGATTATAGGCATCTAAAAGTTTGTAAACCCATGCACTATGGGGGGTTTGTAAGGCACTTTTTTAAAAGCTGCTTTGGAACAATATGTATGTACTGTAGGTACTATTCTGTACAAATAAATGGAACTGAATTAAACATGGCATGACATGTCAGAGAAACCCGCAAAATCATTGTCATTTGACAAATGGAAACACCCCCATGCCAGTAGAGTCACCTCGAACAGCAATCACTGTTGTCCAGTTCTAGAGGTTTCTTCATCAGACAGACGAGGCATGTTGCCTCACACTCTCCAAAATCAATATCATCCTGGGGATTTTTACATCAGGCAGGATGGGTCTGACATACAACCACCATTCAGCTGCACTCAGATGGAAAAGAGTTGCTCGTTATCCCAGTAATAGAGTAAGAGTGGGCTGTTTTTCCTGAGAGGCAGAGATTGAGATCCCATTACTAATGGGCCCTGGACTGTGGCCCTTAAAACCCACCCCACGATATGACCATAAATTGATCCTCTCCTGCTTGTCTCCTAAAACACAATCTTGGCTAGAGCTAACTGTTGAACTGATCTGGCTAATAAATCAGATGCCTTAAGCTTTTCGTGGTTAGACAGCAGAGCATAAATCCTGTTATTTTAGAAATCTGTTCATCAGCTCATCCCTGAAATCCCTTTCTGTTTTCTATTTTTGTGCCCTCTCTCAAACCACCTGAGCTCCTATACTTTGCTAATTGTCTCACCCTAATGGTCTTACATAAATGGTCAAAAGTGCATTTGATACACACAATGTCATGTACATGTGATGTGTTGAAAGGCAGATTGAAAAATTGGCTTTTTGGCTTTTAGTCAATCTTTTAGCTTTAAGGTCACCTATACAATATGCTAATGTACTCCTAAATGTTGTGAACATTTAAAAAGTAGTCTTGAATCATCATTCTCATTATAAACAAAGCATTCATTTAATCAAGCTCCAAAAATGGCTTGTATGGATATTGTGGGATTTGTGATGTCACACAGACAAATACATTTGCATATGCCTGCCTCCAGAGCAAGACATCAATGAATAGCTTTACATCATCACACCATAGGCCCCGCACACTGTCAATTGCTTAACGGCACTTGCCTACACCAGATGCAAGCTTCTCGTCAAAATCAAATAGAACCCATTATAATTACTGATGCTGTCTACACTGAATACTATACAGATGCCCGTTCACCTTCTGACGTATTCTGAGTCCGTATTCCAAGAAGAGTAAATGGAAACGTAAAGGAACGTTTGCTTTGATGCGACCAGTTTAAACAGCTCATTTCTATAGGGACTTCAGAAGGATATCAGCATCATGAACAAGTGGATGGTTTATTTTTAATGCCGTTATGGATTGCGCCAGAGGATTATATGTTTGTTCAGAGAATTTGACTGCAGATTTTTTTGTAAACGAGTTACAGCACAATGGAGAGTTCGCTAAGAAACTTTTGTTGACAGATGAAGCAGTTAGCTGTATTGGATCTGACAGCAGCTACTTCGCAAACCGCAAGTAAACAATTCCATAATGCTTTGTCTGTAAATATGATTTTATATAGATAGTTTTCAAAACACTCACATGCAATAGCGAGTGGGCATTGATACAGTTTCCTATGCAATGACAATAGCCAATCATAACAGTCGCCATTTACAGACAAGCCTTAAAGGAGCCGCCCCTTAAAAACTGATAATTTCAGAAAGGTTAGAATGAGGGTTGAAATTAATTGTAATAATCATAATAATCAAAATCAATCTTTGTACCAATAAATCTTCCTGCAAGTTTTATAGCTTAAAACATCCTGATTATAATCAAAGCATTCATTTAATCAAGCTCCAAAAACAGCTTGTGGTATTTGTGACGTCACATGGGCAAATACCTTTGCATATGCCTGCCTCCAGAGCAAGACATCGAAAAATAGACATCATACCACCCTGGCCCCCTCCCACTGACGATCGTCACTTAACTGTTGACACTCATGAACAAGTGGATGGATTATTTTAATGCCATAATGGATCGCAACAGAGTATTATATGTTTGTTCAGAGAATTTGACTGCAGATTGTTTTGTAAATGTGGTACAGTGCAATGGAGAGTTTGCTAAGAAACTTTTGTTAACAGAAGAATCAGTCCACTGTATTGGATCTGACAACGCAAACCGTAAGTAAACAATTTCATAATGCAATGTGTGTAAATGATGTTTGATTTTATATGGATAATGTTTTCAAAAAAACTTTTTTTATTGCACAGTTTCCTATGGAATGACATTAGCCAATCATAACAGTCGCCGTTTAACGACAAACCTTAAAGGAGCCGCCCCTTAATCTTTTCAGAAAGAGGGTCAGAATGAGGGTTGCAAATAATCATTTTTCCATATATATATTTGTCCATTTCATGAACCCTTTTAAGGTTCTTCATTGAACCATCAATGCCAAATTATTTTTAAGAGTGTAGAATTTGTAAAATATACTTGGAATAAAATAAAGGAAACTCAGTTCACAAGATGCTATGCAAAGACTGGATTCGGCCAATGTCTTGATCGCTTCATATGTGCAAAGGCAGTGTTTTTCAGCTATTGGACAGCTTACTGTTAATGATGATGACGGCTATTCATCCCATTGATTACTGTGGGCCTCTTCATCAGGTCTGTCACCTTGGATCTTGGTTGAAATAGAAATCATGTCTTACTCAAGACAAGAACACAGGTTCATTTTCTTTCTCATCATTCTTTGATTGGCAGGTCTGGAGGTGTAGGTGAAGATGGTGGTAAGAAATCAACCACAATAATGTAAAGTGTTTTTTATTGATTTTTTTTCATGGTACAAGTGGTCAAGAGTGGCTTTGCCTTGGGATTTTCCATGGGCTTGCGAGAGAACTGCATATATTTCACTGTGAACATATCAATGGGTTGTTTAATTTCTGAACTTAAAATCTCAGGGGGTACTTCAATCAGGAGGTACTGCAATCATACCGTTTTATTGAGTTTTTCATTGTAGACAATGAGAGGTCCCTGATATTGTACTGCCGCTCAAGCAGTTGTGGGGTGTGCGTCAAATCTCCTGTGTCAGCTGGAGTCTTTTGAAGAGCTTCTGAGTTGTGTTTGTCAGAAAACATTGCAGCAGGCTTTGACATATCCCAAACCCACGCTTGTCATTTTTAAAGAAACGTCCAAGACTTGTTCCAGCAAATAAACATGTCACCTTTCACAACTAAATTACTCAGTGTGTAGTTACCTGCTATACAGGATGTGTTTGATCCACTGCCATATCAAGGGAAGCAGAGTTGGGGTAACTCTTTAAACCACTAGTCTGGAAAATAGCTTAGCACTTATTTTTGTAGTATTAATGTCAAACTAAATTGGGTATAGTACTCCAGGTCTGGAATAGTTGTTAATTTTGATTTGTTGAAGGACTTAAATAGAAGACACTCTGATGGTATTTAATATTGACTTGTAACTTTTGACAAGGCTTTAGTAATAAAAAATAAATTAATTAATATAAACTTAAACCAGAGGTATTTGCATATTAGTTTAGCATTTAGATTTAAATGTGAAATGTATTAAATTGTAAATGCTGAATGTAAATGGAGGCTTTTGAGGAATGTGACAAATTTGCTGCAAAGTTCACACTTTGCAGTTCACAGAATTTCACATTCTAGAGTGAACTATTCTTTAAAGCTTATGTTGAGCCAAATATCAAATATTTGGCTCAACATAAGCTTTAAAGAATAGTTCACTCTAGAATGTGAAATTCTGTCATTATTTACTCTCTTCTGTAAAGATGGCTTTGGGCGGGCTTGAACGTTCTTGTTTCCTTTCTTTTATTTTGAAGATCTGAGGTAAATTGTCCATTGTTGCTTTCAGTAGCTACGGCTATTAGACACAAATGATATTCAAGATGCTTTTAACATTAAAGAAAGCACATAAACAGTACCTGAGATTATCATTATTGTCATACTTTGTGGTGTTGTTCGGCTGGTTAGAATATAAACTCTGATTTGAGTTAGATAGGCTAGCTTTTAGGTCCGTGTACGTTTTGATAGTTTGTTTTCCAATTTGAAATGAAACGCACAGAAACGAGAAAACGGTCGTTTCCCGTTTTTTCAATTGTTAAAAAAAACGGAAAAACGAGATTTTGACTCGATTTTCGTTTTTTTGGGTCACGGATAGAAGGAGGAAACATGACTTCAAAACTCGTTTTCCACATGTGGGCGGTCATTACACGCCCCTTTCAGCCGATTGGTCTATCAAATCTGAGCCAGTGACGTCATCTTCAGTTCCTTCAACAAAATAACAGTCCTCTGCCTCTATATCAGTAAATGTAATAAATCGGCTTTCTTCTGTGCAACCTAACGCGTATTTCACAGAAATATTTTTGCATAGATAAAAAAAAGTTTAAAAAACCTACAATAAATTTAATTAAGTCTGTTTTTAAGCTGTCATTGTGTTTTTAAAATGTAAATGCCTCTACATCTGTTACCAAGCGCATGACATCCTTTGGGCTACTACCACCGATCAATAGGCTATACATAATGATAGGCTATTCTCTGTTATAGATCAGTGGCTACTGCACTCATTTTTTTTCTTATTTTAATGTTTTGTTTACATTTTATACATTTAAATTCAATCATTTAGCAGACGCATTCCTTGCAGTAGACTATGCAGTCATATTAGAAAATAGGCTATCCACTAGGTGGCAACACCTAATAACGGTATCACCATCGGGGGGCTTTTTAGTTTTTCTTAGCTTATAAATGGCCATGCTGACTTTATCTCTTAAATTAAACACTTTTATGAACAGTGAACATTATTATATGTCACAGTTTACTTGCTATCCTCACTTTTTCAGTCTTTCCTTCGCTTTTGAATGAATTAGCTATAAATGGCCCTGAACATTTTACTTTCAATTTCGATTTAACGGCTATTGGCGATTCTGCGTCAATTGCTTTAGTGGACAACAGCATAACAAAAACTCTCGTATATTAAACATAGAACTTTTATTATCTTTGTAATTATTTTATTTTGCAAATATTCGTGGCTTAAACAGCGGGAAAATTTACTGTATGCAGCAGCAGTTCTGTGGATGTTTTGAAAAAATTAAACTAAACGAAAATTATTGTTGCTTTGCAATATAATTTCAGTTTTTTCCCCCTGACTTTTTAACTGATGCGATCATCGTTTCATTAACCGACAAAGATTATATTAAATTAGAATTAAACGAAATTTGATAAATGTCTGTGAATCATTAAAAAAATCCCAGGGGTTTAGTTTTAGCCTACATGAACAAATAGCAGAATAAACAACAGAAAATGAGGGTTCATCATCATCATGCACCTGCAGCGCTTCTGTGAACGGAGAAAAAAGGATTCAATTATATAAAGGGAATAAATAGCCTATGCGCGAAATGTATTTCACTTAAGTAATTAACATATTACCAAAATGAAAGGGGAAAATTGCGACAATATGAGCGTCGGTTCATTTTTGAGAAGTTCACAGAAAGGAAACCGAGACGGCAGAAAATTTCTTTGTTTATTTTACGAGCAATGTTTTGTTTTTATTGTGAGTGTACAAAAATAATAGGCCTATTTAACCCTTCACAGATTCGAATGGTGTTACATATATTTGACCATAAATGTCTGAGTATTTTAAGTTGTTTCCGCTTTTAGGATAAGAAAATTCAAGTGAACTCGTCGGCGCATCACGCGCAACATCAGTTTTAGTAACTTGACATCGCAGCCTGTTAACTGTCAAAATAACATACATTCAACCAAATATACAAAAAGTTATACTGCTCATTTTAAGTAGCCTGTGTAGGCTACAATAAAAGCGTTTAAATAATAAATATAGTTTAGCCTCCAAATCGTGAATATTGAAACATTTGGATTTGTGTCAAACTAGAGAGGTAGTTATAACGCCGGTTTCTGTTTCAGTTCAAATTAATTCGTTTTGGCTTAACATTTATATATTATTTTTGTCATAACTAAAATAGCTATGTAGCTGTAATTTTGATCTTTAATGTTTGATCTTTACATATTCCCTCAATCTTTTAACCAAAGGGTTATTAACATTAGCCATTCAGTAGGCAATGTTAGGCTATATAAAATAAATAAATAAAGAGAGATGAGCTATTGTTCGTTTTTCAAAATTGCTTACACTATTTATTTATTGTGATTTATTCTATTTATTCAAAATAGAATAAAATAAAAACTGTAGTTTTTTTGTTAAAAAAAATAAATAAAAAATCTGTGCTTTTCATCCGCTCCTCTGTGTGGGTAGTGCAGTTTCACTATGCATATTAAACTACAAACAGCATTACAACAGTCTGTGTGCTGATTAACATTTCTGAAATAAATATTTCTGTGAAATACGCGTTAGGTTGCACAGAAGAAAGACGATTTATGTCATCTACTGATATAGCCATATAGCGGCAGAGGACTGTTATTTTGTTGAACGAACTGAAGATGACGTCACTGGCTCAGATTTGATTGACCAATCGGCTGAAAGGGGCGTGTAATGACGGCCCACATGTGGAAACGAGTTTTGAAGTCGTGTTTCCGTTTTCTATCTGTGACCCGAAAAAACGAAAATCGAGTCAAAATCTCATTTTTCCGTTTTTTTTAACAAACGAAAAAACGGGAAACGACCGTTTTCTCGTTTCTGCGTATTTCATTTCAAATTGGAAAACAAACTATCAAAACGTACACGGACCCTTTTATCGCTTGTCTATCGCATCGCGTCGCGTCTTGTTATGAGACGCTTCCACCCATCCTTTGTAATGCTTCTATATTCGGTTCATTACGGTAGTGACATACATATGACAGGTGAGGAAGTTATGAAGTTTTACTAGTACAATCAGCAGCTCACCGTTTTACTTCATTTTACACTAATACATGGTCACAAAGCATTAAAGGTGAGTTCTTGAGTCTTTATTTTTTAGTCACACCGCTGAACAGACCGTGTCTCACGTAACGTAATAATCCAAATATAGTGTGCTTATTTACAACAGTGTTACTCGGCAACTTTCATGTCTAGGCTAATCACTTCTCAACGTGTGTGTCTGTCGTATCTGCACATTTAACGGGCCACACTGTGATACAGAAGTTTATTTTTGATTGCATTTGAAACATTAAATGAAATGAGGGAGTGGTGATGATTTTGCATTCTATTTGGCGAGGAAACGCATTGAGAAACACATTGTTCTTAATTCATTATCAGCTGAGATAGAGGACTTTGTCCCGCACTCCAATCGACAGTGAGTGCCCTGCGAAGTAGACTATATAACGTATTCCGAAATCTTAAGAGAGATTCCAATCCGAAGGGAGCGTAGCCTTCTTCATGTTCAGTTTGAAAGACACTGCGAACAACATGAACTAGATGAGTAAAGTTCATAGACACACTTTAAGTTGGCTCGGAAAAGTAGTTTTAAAAGCTGGATATATAGATATAGAGTTATACTGTATCATTTGATGTGGTTGCTAGGGTTTTGCTATGTGGTTGCTAAGGTACTTGGGGTGGTTGCTAGGAGGTTGCTAGGATACTTGGGTGGTTGCTATGTGGTTGCTGGGCACTCTGAGTGGTTGCTAAGGTGTTGCTATGCGGTTCCTAAGGTATTCTGGATGATTGCTAGGCTGTTGCTATGCAGTTGCTAGGGTACTCTGGGTGGTTGTGAAAGGTGTTACTATGTGATTGCTAAATTACTTTGGGTGGTTGTTATGGTGTTTAACTTGTGAATCGGAATAGAATTGAAATGGGACATCTGAATCAATACCCAGCCCTACATATAGCTGTGACAGTTAGCACAAAAGATTATCTACAGAAACATAATACTCACCCAAGCTTGTTGAACTCCTAAAAATATGGAAAGAGGACTTTTAGGATTAAGAAAATTAAGAATGACTTTGACCATGTCTCAAGAATTAGTGATTAGCATTGTACTTTTAGCATTTGCAATGTTTTTTGGACAAAAACACACTTTCTATGTTTCTCCTTTCTTCAAGCAAGCAGACATGAAGGCTCCGGCTCCTCTTCAGTCTGATCTGAAGGTGAATACGGATGCCCAACTACAGCAAAACCATAGCAGTCCAAGGCTGGAAAACCGTTTTTTGGCTCAAGCGCCCTCAGCATTATCTCACCATCAGTACACATCTCCATCATGGGCTAAGCAGACCTCCACCTGCTCATCATGTCCAGCACTCCAGCCAACCAGCCTGTCCTCCACCAAGGCCACCTCATCTCTTCTGTCGTCCACAGTGATGAGCTCAATCTCCTCTCATTCCTCTCTGCTGAGCACCAAGAATACCTTACTAATGGAGCCTCCACTCCACCTTCCAGTCTCATTCTCCCTAACCTCCACCTATTCTCATAATCCGTTACTCTCTTGCTCCAACAATTCCACTGCTAGTGCCATCCCAACACTCTGCCCCTATCTGTCACCTTCAAAGGAGAATAAAGCAGGCAAAAATGAAAAGAGAGAAGTGGAAGACATGCTTTTCTCACCTGAAGGCTTGCTGGGATGTAGTGAGGAACCCAGACAGGTATAGAGTGATTTCCTCTGTGTTGCTTTGTAAAATTGTTTTTGAATTAATGTTGCATCTTTTTTTTATATTTTTTTTTATTATTCTTTAAAGGGGACTTTTATGGTGTTTGAACATAAATGTGTGTCGGCAGTGTGTTTACATAACCACCCTATAATGATAAAAATCCACCCACTCCTTTTTTCTTTTTTTTTTTTTTAATCCCCATAAAACCTCAACAGTCTCTTAGAACAAGCCGTCTTCATTTTCTGTTTAATGTGACATCACAACTGCTGACAGACTCTGACGTATTAGCATAGTTTTCACCCTGAGCGAGTTGTACGCTGTCCGCCATTGTTTCAACGCTGGAGCAGCTGGAGCGACAAGAATGTCCTGTAAGCGATTGAGGTGTTTTGTTGTTGGCTGTAAGAGTGAATATCTTCATTTACTGACATCTGAACCGCTGAAGACGCAGTGGATTATGCCACAGTTCTAATATACACATGTGATTTCTGTCCCTGCTGTTTACGTTCACAGACATAACCAACTGTGTTTGTGGACTTTGTGTGTTTTTGACATAACCTTGTGTGTATTTGTCAGTTTATACATTATGAGACATGAAAGAGAAGTTAGTTTAATACTTATGCGACGTGCCATCTGACAGCCAGTTTTCTCTGTGTGTGCTTTAGATGTGTGTACTCAGAAAATGATAAATTAGAAGTTTAAACTGATATAGCTTTAAAATGCATACAGATAATAAACTTTCATGATGAACTACAATATCCGTGTGCATGATCGCAACATAGATGATAATCAAAACCAAGCAGATGTCTTGTTAGTATTTGCAGTGTTGCCAACTAATTTTCAGGGGAAGTTGCTAAAGGCAGATCGTTTTGTTGCTAAAAGTTGCTAAATGACATTGTGACGTAATTGCGCCATGACGTCATTACGTAATCGCAACGCAAAACTACAGAGATATTATTTGAAATGCTAATTTAGATTTGTTTGTAAAATAAATACACACACACAGCATTTTTAAAATGAATACAAACAACACTTTTTCATGACCAGATTTATTTTTATTTTTAAATACAACATTGATATTGAACAGTTAAACACTTTTGAACATTTACATTTTATGTAGGCTATTTTCCTTTTAGCCAGTGAAACTACACATGAACTGAACAATTAAAGCCCTGTGGTAGTTAATATGCTACCTAAATGATCGTTCCTTTTTGTGTAGCCCCGCCCCCACTCGTTGTTTTTTGTCTTCCGGTTTTTACAGCTATTTCCACAGAGATCTTAAAGGTGCTAAAGAGGATCTTTTTGTCGACTGAGAAACCAAAGACTGTTAGTGAGTTTTTTAAAGGAGCGCATGCGTAAGAAAAAACCCCCTCCTTCACAGCTCAGTTCAAGGGAACGCCTCCCAAAATTCGTGCACGAGTATAGAAACACGAGTGTTTACCACCTGCATTCACTGTATCGTGTTTGTGGATTCATTATGTCGGACTCACCGCAGGTAACTCACAATCTGCAGTTGTTACTCCTGTCTCCTGACAAAAAACAGGTATTGCATGCAGCGCCTGTAGAGTATGGAAAGTTACTGGAGCGCGCAGCCGCGCTCGTCTCTCACAAGGAACGTCATGGCAGTGATTGACAAGCCAGAGGGCCAATCGTTTACGCGATGATTGGCTGATGTTTTTAAGGCCCTAGCTTGTGAACAGATGATTTATATTAATATTATTACTTTCAGTGCAGCTAATAAATAGTCTTTTATCAGTTAGTAAAGACAGTTTCAAGTATTATTGCAAAAATGTATAAAACAAAACATCTTCTTTAGCACCTTTAAGGAATTATGAATCAACCGCTCTATTTAGTCTATTTAGCTAGTTTGTACGTGTGCTGTTTTGATTAGTCACTTTCCAAAAGTTGCTAAAAGTTGCCAAATAAATGTAAAAAATTGCTAAATTTGTTGCTAGGTGCTTTTTGGAAAAAAGGTTGCTAGTGTAGTCTGAAAAGTTGCTAAATCTAGCAACAAAATTGCTAAGTTGGGAACACTGAGTATTTGGCAGAGTATCCAATGCAGGCAGGAGCTATTGAAGGAATCAGCTTGTTTGCATTTAAAGGGGACCTATTATGCCCTATTTTACAAGATGTAAAATAAGTCTCTGATGTCCCCAGAGTGTGTATGTGACGTTTTAGCTTAAAATACCTCACAGATAATTTTTTATAGCATGTTAAAATTGCCTCTTTTTGGGGTTGAGCAAAACGAGCCGTTTCAGTGCGGTCCCTTTAAATGCAAATGAGCTGCTGCGCTCGGCCTAAGAGGGCGGAGCTTCAAGAACTGATTCTTCTTCGGTGACAGGATTCAGTCAGGACACACTGCATGGAGATAGAACAGGTATAGTTTAGTTAAATTACAGTTGTAACTTATTGTTGTCTTGTTTTTTATCAACTATATTAGTACAAGCCTGTTGTACCGTCCGAATGATGGCAAAAGCGTCCCTTTTCACTCTAGAAAATCTTTGTAAGAGCTTAATAAAACACTGCAAGTGTGCATTAAAATATTATCCATAAACTCTCTCTCTTTCCCTTGTATTATCATCACCAACATACATTACATAGCGAAGATCACAAACACTTGCTTCAACTAACAGTAAATGAATATATAAAGACCTAATGCCTTTGGGTGGTGCTTAATAAACTGTATACCCGTAAATAAACTAATGTGATGAAGTGTATTTTTTATACGGAGGGTAAAATTAATTTTTTGAAGGAAATGAGGGTAAAATATTAAAATTCCAATAAAAATAAACACCTGAGCCAAAATTCATGTAGTTGGCATTAACAAAGGCACACTTATAACAAAAAACAAAACTGAAATGGACAAAAATGTCCATAAGGATGCACAAGGGTTAATTACTGCCATATCCAGTATCACTCTGGAGACTGTAAGCTGGATCACGAACAGGTTTTACTTGTATATCCTTGAGTAGCACATTTTAGCACAATCTGATTTGTATTGTCCGTTTGTATTGATATTAGTTCACAAAGCAGTCCAGTGTGAAATGATTCGCGCACGCATGAACGAATTTCGGCAGAACTGAGGGAGCATTTTCCTGGAAAACCAAGTTAATCCACCTCGTCTTCAGCAGCTCAGATTTGGGGAGTAAATGGAGAGAGCTACGTGGATTAATCCATCCAGCTACAGAACACCTAAAACGCTTGGGAGACATTCTTGTCAGTGCAGCAATGGCGGACTCGCTGTGAACTCACTCAGGGCGGTTCTATTTTTGGTCTGTCAGTCAACATGTGGGCGGGGCCTGTGGCTTTTGTGACATCACACTGCCAGGGATCTGGAAAGGGCTTGTTCTGAGACACTGCTTATGATTTATGGGGATAAAAAAAGAGGAGTAGTTGGATTTTTATCAGGATAGGGTGGTTGTGTACACACACTGCCAACACATTTATGTCCAAACACCAATCAAAAGTGAATTTTGCATAATAGGTCCCCTTTAAAGACACATGCACGAAAACAGAATGTTTTTGCATTCACTCTTAAAGGTGCCCTCGATTGAAAAATTTAATTTGTCTTGGCATAGTCAAATAACAAGAGTTCAGTACATGGAAATGACATACGTTGAGTCTCAAACTCCATTGTTTCCTCCTCCTTATATAAATCTCATTTGTTTAAAAGACCTCCGAAGAACAGGCGAATCTCAACATAACACCGACTGTTACGCAACAGTCGGGATCATTAATATGTACGCCCCCAATATTTGAATATGCCAGCCCATATTCTAGGCATTAGACCAGGGCAAAACGTCTGGATGAGCACAGCTGAATCATCAGACTAGGTAAGCAAGAAAGAACAATAGCGAAAAATGGCAGATGGAGCGATAATAACTGACATTATCCATGATAACATGATATTTTTAGTGATATTTGTAAATTGTCTTTCTAAATGTTTTGTTAGCATGTTGCTAATGTACTGTTAAATGTGGTTAAAGTTACCATCGTTTCTTACTGTATTCACGGAGACAAGATTGTTGTTTTCATTTTTTAAACACTTGCAGTCTGTATAATTCATAAACACAACTTCATTCTTTATAAATCTCTCCAACAGTGTAGCATTAGCTGTTAGCCACGGAGCACAATCAGAATCAAACATAAACAATATAACAGTATACAATACTCACATAATCCGACGCATACATGCAGTATGCATGACGAACACTTTGTAAAGATCCATTTGAGGGTTATATTAGCTGTGTAAACTTTGTTTATGCACTGTTCAAGGCAAGCGCGAGCTCCGTGGGCGTGGAGCACGAGAATTAAAGGGCCAGTAGCCCTGAATTGGCTTATTTATAATGATGCCCCAAAATAGGCAGTTAAAAAATGAATAAAAAAAAAATCTATGGTGTATTTTGAGCTGAAACTTCCGACACATTCAGGGGACACCTTAGACTTATATTACATCTTTTTAAAAAAAGTTCTAGGGCACCTTTAAAAAATGGGGCATAATAGGTCCCCTTTAATTCTTCTTGCAACTAATTCAACGTTGCCACTATTTATTGATAATTTAATCTTTAGGCCATACATCTGTTTAACCACTTTTAACCACATTGAAAAACTTTAAGAAACAATACGATTAAGACAACTCTGACGTTGCATTTCATTTAAAGCTTTACCTCTGCATAAATGTACAGATACCTTGCAAGGACTGGTGTTTTCTTTGGGAAGTACAAATCTGGTTACTGATACTATCTCTTAACAGGACACCATCAGGATGCCTTCCAAGGAAAGCTTGGAAGAGGAAGACCAGATGTTGTCCTCTGAGATACCTGTTTTGGATATGGATTTAGATAGAGAGTGGGAGCAGACCGTAGCTCCTCAGGAGGAGTTTGGGGTGCTTGAAGCATCTGAGGATGAGAAACTTGTGGAACTGATGGACCGGAAGGTGAGCCGAATGGTCACAGTTTTGGGGTTTAAATAATAATTAATAATTTGCTAGCCCTACTTATTTCATTTTTTAGTTTAAAGGTGCTCTATGTAAGTCTTTGACTGTACTAAAGTATAAAAATACCATAATATGTTTGCAGATATTTATTAAAGATGTTGTTCACACTCGTTTCTATGAAAACCATTGCTACAGCCAGTTATTTTACTTTGAAATTTGCAATCTGTGTTGGAATTTCTGTTTGTGTTTTGGTCTGTGCAAGATCGCACGTTGCCAATTTATTATTAATAGTATTTGGGTTGCCAGTTGGCGGAAAACACATGCAGCGAATTGCAGCCATGGAAACCATGGAAACAAACTGGGTCAGAGATTGCAGATTCTACCCGACCTAAAGCATCCATCTAAAAATCTCTATGAACGGGATCATATTAAAACGCAATATCAACTCATCCTAAATCAATAAATCAACTAATTAGCTTACAGTGTGTAAGTCTCCTCACCTTTCAATGTCAATTGAGCTCGCTCCTGTTGCGTGTCTTCAAACTGGCAACCCGCGAGAGTGTCGAGTCTGTGGAGGAGGGGGCGGGGCAAAAAATATTTTGAATTTGGACTGCAGTACCCATTTCAACCACTTGCTGTCATTCTTACATAGAGCACCTTTAATTTATCTCTTATGCTCACCAAGGCATTTGTTTGATTAACAGTAATATTTTTTTTTTCCTTTTTCTGTTTTAATATGAATGCAATTTTACATATTTTGTATTATAAAACTTATTTATAATATATATTAAAATGTAATTTATTCCTGTGATGGCTAAGCTGAACATGATGCTTCAGAAAAATCTTACTGACCAAACTTTTTTGTAATCCTTCTTATGCCACATAATTGATTTACAGAGTGGTGAATGTGAAATCAAACAACATTTCTTTTGTCTTTCCTTCAGAACAACCTGCTGAATATGGTGTGCTGCTCCCTGGTTAATAAGACTTGTACCCTGGGCCAGAAGGACTGGGATAAGACGACGAGTGTGTGGGGCATTATTAAGAACCTGGCCGCTGAGATTACCACAGAAGACCCAGAGTTTCTCCTCAAGGTTGGTGTTTTCGCATGCGTGGGTTATGTTGTCAGGTGGTTATGTTGTCAACTTGTGTGGTTTTGCATTTCTGCATTGGTTTTAGGTTGCAGTCTATACTAGGCAACAACTAAACATTCGTATCACAGCCAACTTCTTGCTAGCACTGGCGGCCCATCTGCCAGCTTCAAAGCCACACCTGAGAAGGTACTTTTGTGCTGCTGTGCGTCTGCCCTCTGACTGGCTGGAGGTGACAAGAATCTATAGTGTGGTAAGTGTTAATATTGTGAATATCCTACCATGATATTTGCATTGTACTTCGAAGAATATTATGGTATTAGCATGGTAGATGTACAAAATAAGGATTTAATTTAGCTTCCTCTGTATTATTTTAATTGTTGTTTTTGTTTGAGCTTTTTTTTTTCTTTTTTTTTCATGCTTTAAAAAATGTTTTTGTTCAGTGTTTCAGTAAATCTTTACCCTCCTGCCTGAAAAAAGCTCTAGTGAATAAATTTAAGCAGTTCACTGAATATCAGCTGGCCAAATACGACACACGGAAACATCGCTGCAAACACAACAAGCAACGAAAGAAAGGAGAGGTAAAACACTTAATATTTAATATTGTAGATTAAATTGTGGGGTTCACTGAAAAATATTTGTTTTGCTTTTAATTTTGTTCTATTTAATGTTTTATTGTATATTTTTTAAATCTTTAATTTGTTTATTTCCAGGATTAATTAAAAAAAAAAAGATATTCTGAATCCTATATTTTCAATGTTGTCTAATACTTTTGAACTTTTGGATACTTTTGTATCTTGCATCTTTAGAAAAGCATACATCTTATCTAGCATACATACATTTTTTCTTTCCACATGACTTTTAAAGTGCTTCTATTTTCTACTTCTTCTTTCAGAAAATCTCTGCTGCGCAGTGGAAAAAGTGGGCTGACCATCTCAGAGTGGAAGACTCAATTCTCCAAATATATGTAAGCTTTGCCATGTTTAGTTTTATCTGTTTGATGTAACAGCATTACACAATGATTATTGCACATCAAAATGTCTTCTGATACAGTTCTGTATGTTGTTATATAGTTGGAGAGCCAGAATCATGATACAAAGGATAAAAAACAGACTGAATTCAACCTCAAGAAAATAATAAAATGCCTTCACATCAAAGAATCTGCAGAACATGTCATGGCCATTCTGGGAAAGAAGTTAGTCCTACAAACTGGCATATATATTTTAGTCAGATCTGTTTAATGTTATTGAACTGATTGCTCTGTCCTCAACTTTCAGCCATGAGGTCTGTTACCTGTTTTTGCATGCAGATACCCGAGTGATCCGAAGGCCTTCTCTCGCAGTGGTCTGAGTGGGGTCTGGGAGAGAGAGAGAGCTGGAAAACGGATGAAACTTAAGCAACCCGACACATGGGAGTGCAGACTAAGTCAGGAAGGAAACAAAGCTGCCACCTGGGAGAAACTCATTGGTGTGAATGAGATGCACTGGTTCCAAAATGTACTTAATTCTTGAACATCTACTCATACTTAATTACATACTTTTTTTTTTTTTGTGACTGCAGATGGGAATTCTCTTCCTTTCATGGCAATGCTGAGGAACCTGAGGAACATGATTTCTGTGGGCATCAGTGAGAAACATCATTCTGTGATCCTCAACAGACTGACCTCGAAGGTGAGCATTTCTTCAGATTTTTGCTTACTGGAACGTGCATAGGATGATCAAGTCATTTACGGATTTCAATTAATCTTACAGAATGCTGTAATCCAGAGCAGGCAGTTTCCCTTCCGTTTCCTGTCTGCTTATAAAGTCATTTTGGAGCTCAGCAAATTTGGTAAGGTTGTATAGAGTGATTGTGTTACTGATTTTAGGGTTAGGTGCAGCGCATGTTGGTGCTTCAAAAACATTATCATGTTATAATTTACCACTGATTTTAGAGGTCATTAAAATTTAGGACTATTTTTGTTTATCAGGAAAAAGATACTGATCCAGAAACGTGTCCTGCTTGGCAAATTTGTTAAAATTATTAATTTATTTAATAAGGATATATGAAATGATGACAGTTCAGACAGTTATAATGTTACAAAACATCTCTTTCAAATTGATGCTATTATTTTAATCTTTGTAGTCATCAAAACATCCTGAAAAAATGTGTCACAGTTGTGCTGCTTAGTATTTTTGTAGAAACCGTTTTTAACATTCATAGGAAATGTTTCTTGAGCACCAAATAGGCATGTTAGACTGATAAATGATTTCACATCCATCAAAAAACAAAGAAATAAATTACATTTTAAAATCTTTTAGAACACAAACCAGTGTTTTAGATCAAATAAAGGCAGTTCTTTTACTTCAAAAACCTTACCTTACACTTTTGAACAGTAATGTACAGTTAATTCAGTCATGTTAAAGATTTATTTATGGTGTTTTGGGGATTTTTATAGTGTATAAATCTACAAAACATTTAGTCTAATTGGTTTCAATTTCATCAAGAATCATAGTCCAATAATGTAAATGTCTTTTATAGGTCGTGTTCTTGACAAAGTTTGAGTGACATGTTCTCCACTTTCAGCTGGTGGGCCTGCGGTCGAGGTGCCAAGCTCCAAGGAGATCCTCCGAGACATTCTGAATAAATTGCCAAAGACCAAACGATTCCAACGACACAACTGGAACGCAACAGTGCGCAAGAGAATGAGGGTTACAATGCAAGTGCCCTTCGTATACCGCAAATTCAACATCAAACGCAATCTCCTGAGAAAAGCAAAGTGTGTATTTATTATTAAGGAAAACCATTACATAATACACTGCCCAGCCAAAAAAAAAAACAAACAAAAAAAAGTTGCTGTTTAGATTTAAATAGACAAATAACATCTTAAGTGCTGTTACAAATAACAGACTTAAGAGTCTATAATTGGATCATTATTACAATTGATTATTATGTTTCTAGCATGGTATATGTTTGGCAACAGTTCTTTTAACCCTAATTGATGAAGTGTGTAGCTTTTCATGGCCATATTCCAGAATGACAAATGTTGTTTCCATCAAGAGGTGCATCATTTTTTGGTGAAGATCTTGTATTGAGAATGCAAGAGTCCAGCACTCTTTAAAGTCTCATCCAGCACATCCCAAAGACTTTTTAAGGTCTGGACTCAGAGGTACCAATTAATGTGTGAAAATGATGTAAAAATGATTCTTCATGCTCCCTCCCAAACATTCTTTCACAATTTGAGCTTGATGAATCTTGACATTGTCATCCTGGAATATGGCCATGATGTGTCTTCCTACATGGTTAAGAAATTAAAAGCTACACACTCCATCAATTAGATTTAGAATAACTGTTGCCAAACATATAACATGCCAGAAACATAATAAGCACTGCAATTATGGTCCAATCATTAATTCTTAAGGATTTGCCCATTTAAATCCAAACAACGACTTTTTTTTCTTTTTTTGTCTGGGCAGTGTATAATTGGCATAATATAATACATTATTTTAGTTTGTTTTACTCCTGAACTGACTTTTTTTTTTTTTTTTTGTAATGTAATTTGTTAGTCAGAGACTGTACACTCAGGAGCTTCTGAAGAAGTACTGCTGTGCTTTGGAGGAAGCTGTGCAGATCTCCTGCAAGCACAACATCCCCCCTCTCCCTGGACGCACCCTTGTGATCTGTAATGCTACTTTTTCAGAGGATCGCAACTGGAGTGGCGCAGAGGACGTCTGCTTGCCCCCTGAAAGCACCGATAACATTGACAATAGTAAACTCCCAGCATCGGTCAGATATGAACATTTGTGACTGTGGATTTATATTTTTGTGTTACATGTTGTATAAATGATGACAATTATTATTTAGGCTTCTAGTCAAAATTAAACATATTGTGAATTATTTTTCATTTGCTTTTGTAGGTACAGGAAGCAGCACTGCTTTTATGCATGATGATTAACTACTGCAGTGAAGATTCCCAAGTCGTACTGCATAGAAAGCATGACTTCCAGGAGTTCAAGTTCAAGTCTGACGTCCTTCTGGATAATGTGAGACAAGCAATGAAGCAAGTAAATGTAAGAAGTTCACTTTTATTGTGTATATACCTTTAGGATCAAAAAATAAAATATAAATAAAAATAAAACGATAAAAGAATATGCATGCATTTTATTTATAAAAATACAACACTAAAAATAAAATCAGTTATTTTAAATCCTACAAGTGAAGTTAGGCATCACAACATTATAATGTACATTATGAAAAATGGATATTCAATTTGAGATTTGCTAAAGATTACTTTGAACACTGTTATTCAATTATTAGTATTTTATTTAATTAGCAAAACACTAATTGTACAATTAAATATTCAATATTGTATAATAACATTAACATTTAATGACATTTTTTGCATGGTTTCGCACCTTTTTGGTGTTTTATCTTTTCTGTCTCTCTGTCCCTCTCTCCCTCTCTTAGGATATAAAAGACTGTGACAGACAATCTGAATTCCCAATGTTCTCTACATTGTTCACTAGGATGACTGAAGAGAAGATAAAGGTGTGAGCCCTTTGAATTCATGGTTATACCAGTTAAAATAAGTGGCATATCTGTTAAAACCTGTTTCCCCACAGCTGGATCGTATAGTTGTGATTGAAAATTGCTACACCAACAGGGATTTGATGGTGGATATTGATAACTATCGGCAAGATACCTACCCTGATGCTGTTGTGATAGAGGTGCTGCTCGGAAAAAGGTACGTTCTGTGAAACTTATTCCTTAAAGCATCTGCTGTTTAGAACAAAAATGTCACAAAATTTGCCATAGTTGCAAATAAATCTTGTATTGTTTGTTTTTAACAGGTGTCCATATATTGAAATGAAATACAGACTGGAATCCAACACTGTACAACTCTGGGGGTTTAGCGAGCAGATCCTGAAGTAAGATCTTTAGCTGATTCCTGTGTTGTACTTATTATATATTCTCTCTTGTTAAAAGATTGAAATGATTTTCTTTTGAAAGAAACAAAAACATGTAATTGAAAGAGCTAGTGTAGTATCTACCAAATATTCAAAATATACACTACTGTTCAAAAGTTTGGAGTTGGTAAGATTTTTTTTTTGTTGTTGTTTTTGAAATTTATTTTTTTAAAATTTTTTTAAAGGTGCCCTAGAATTAAAAATGTAATTTATCTTGGCATAGTTAAATAACAAGAGTTCAGTACATGGAAATGACATACAGTGAGTCTCAAACTCCATTGTTTCCTCCTTCTTATATAAATCTCATTTGTTTAAAAGACCTCTGAAGAACAGGCGAACCTCAACATAACACCGGCTGTTACGTAACAGTCGGGATCATTAATATGTACGCCCCCAATATCAGCTCATGTTCAAGCATTAGACAAGGGCAGGACGTTTGGATGAGCACAGCTGAATCATCAGACTAAGTAAGCAAGCAAGGACGGTATCAAAAAATGGCAGATGGAGCAATAATAACTGACATGATCCATGATATCATGATATTTTTAGTGATATTTGTAAATTGTCTTTCTAAATGTTTCGTTAGAATGTTGCTAATGTACTGTTAAATGTGGTTAAAGTTACCATCGTTTCTTACTGTATTCACGGAAACAAGACTGTCGTTATTTTCGTTTTTTAAACACTTGCAGTCTGTATAATTCATAAACACAACTTCATTCTTTATAAATCTCTCCAACAGTGTGTAATGTTAGCTTTAGCCCATTAGCCATGGAGCACTGTCAAACTCATTCAGAATCAAATGTAAACATCAAAATAAACACTGTACTTATGCGATTAGTCATGCTGCATGACGAACACTTTGTAAAGAACCATTTTGAGGGTTATATTAGCTGTGTGAACTTTGTTTATGCTGTTAAAGGCAAGCGCGAGCTCCGTGGGCGTGGGAACATGAGCATTTAAAGGGGCCGCAGCCTAAATCGGCTCATATTTAATGATGCCCCAAAATAGGCAGTTAAAAAATTAATAAAAAAAAATCTATGGGGTATTTTGAGCTGAAACTTCACAGACACATTCAGGGGACACCTTAGACTTATATTACATCTTTTAAAGACATTCTACGACACCTTTAATGCGTTCATTTTCTGCATCATTACTCCCGTCTTCAGTGTCACATGATCCTTCAGAGATCATTTCTTCTTTTACTTTTAGTTCTTCTTCTTCTTCATCGTCTTTTCTTCTTTTTCGTCCCCTTCATCTTTTCTTCTTGTTTGTCTTGTACTTTTTTTTTGTCTTTTTTACTTCATCTTCATCTTTGTCTTTGTCTTAATCTTTTTCTTTTCTTTTCCTTTGCCTTTATCTCTTTTTTCTTCCTGTTGAAAACAATTGTACTTCTTTTTTTCCCAGGATTCTTTGAATAGAAAGTTCCAGAGAACAACATTTATTTGAGATTTAAATCTTTTGTAACATTAGAAATTACTTCATTGTCTCTTTTGATCAGTTTAATGCATCCTTTCTAAATAAGTGTTCATTTCTTCATTGACCCCAAACTTTTGAATATTGCAATGATATTATATGCTTTTTGTTTCATAAGAGTGTATAATTATTTTAAACTTTAGTTGCAAAAACTGATTTACAGTTAAAGAGTTTAGAGTTAAGTTGAGTTCAAATCAAACTGTCCATTTCAGTGTATCATTTAAGACTGTTATGTTCACAAAAATGTTCATAGAAGCCCCCATCTGGAATTTTAGCTGTTTGCATGTAAATAGAAATGATAAACTTTCTCTTTTTTTGTGTTTGTTTTCTAAACAAGAATGCATTTTACTTTTTGACATTAAACATTCTACATCTTTACAATCTACTCTTGAATCTGTTATGAGAGATAATGTCTGGAGTTGTATCAGATGTTCATTCAGATTTGTTCTTTGAACAAAGGTTTGTCTCTGAGAGAGGCTCCTCAAGGATGCTGCAGCACGTGGAGCACATGGACAGAGTCTATAACATTCCTCCACCACAGTGGCGCAAAACTGAACCTGAGAGAGCTGCAGATGCCATCACACTGCCAGCAACACCAAAGTTCAGGTATGGCCATACAAATAGCCATAAATTACTTGTATTAAACACAATTTACGTCAACCACTTTAAGTCTAAGTTGGGTGGTCGTAGACCAGAATGTATTCCAATGTAGACCAGACTAGATATAAGTACATTGGAAATGAAATGCTAAACAAAATTTGTCCTTGTCAATTCTCTTTTCTTTCTTTCACTCTTCATAGATGGAAAGGTGTGCGAGTGTTCATCTCTTCTACGTTCAGGGACATGCATGCGGAGAGGGATGTTCTTGTGCGTAGTGTGTTTCCAGAGCTCAGAAGGCGGGCAGCGGCACACTATCTCTACCTGCAGGAAGTGGAGCTGCGCTGGGGCATTACGGAGGAGGAGTCTAACCGTGCTGTAGAGCTCTGTCTATTGGAGGTCTGCCGTAGCCAGCTGCTGCTGGGAATTCTTGGGGAGAGATATGGCTTTGTGCCGCCTCGCCCCACCCTACCTGAACTTCCTCATTACAGCTGGGTAATAATTTATTTATTTTATAGATGCTTTTATCAAAAGTGTGATACAGGTGGTTAGTCACATACACTCAGCACATGCAACACAACTTCAAGTTTAAAGGTGCAGTAAGCAATTTCTGAGAAACGCTGTTGAAAGTGGATCGAACCGAGCAGCACAACACACTTCCAGCAGTAGGGGGACAGCAGTAGGGGGCGTGTCCACGCATGGGGGAGGAGAGAGAGTGAGCAAGAATAAGATTTAAGAGACTGTAGAAAGAGAGATGGCTGAGAGACATTACAAAAGAGAAAAGCTCAGAGGAAAATCACTGGAAAAAGAAGGGTTATGACCAGGCAAGAGCTTTATATAGCATTAATGCTATATTGGTTATTGGCTGATATTTATTTTTAATTGATCAGTATTGATTGATATTGGATGTTTAATCATGGTCATTTCACCTAATTTTTACATTTAGATTACCTTTGCCATCATCTAATACTCAAAGTAAATCTTTAAAAACAAAATAGTTTACTAACAGTGTTAAATGTAATGTTTAGCAAATCTCTAAATGAATATTAATTTGTTACTGTACATTATAATGCTGTGATGCCTAGATCCACTTGTAGGTTTAAAATGCTTTTAGTTTTTTGTTTAACTTTTTATTTTGACAAAATAGTATAGAATTTAATTAATTTAGATAAAGCATAGAATTTATCAGTTATCAGCCATAATATTATCACCTTTAACATTATTTGTATCAACCAGAATTTCAATATTGGTTCATCCTTAAATTTCTAATATGTAGGCAAAGCAATATAACGTGACATTGTTTACTGGCTTGAGCTCCTTGTCCTGAAGTTTCAGGAATGGACCCTTCGCTAAGCCCCGCCCTCCTTAGTTACTGTTGCTACGCCTGTCAAGCTTTCACATCTGGCAAGTCATTTACAGTATGTAAGCACCGGTGTCAGACATTTTCAAGGAGATAATTAGTCATTTTTGGCGAAATATAAGCCAAAAGGGACTGCAGTATGCATTCAAGGGATATATCCACGACATAATATGCAACCGATTAGAAAAAAATTAGATCAAAATTGAAGCTAAAGGTCCCAGCGTGAGCAGTAGCCGCCTGACCATTCAGTTGGGAAACACAATTTATTGAGGAAAAGCTTTGTTCATCCACAGCAGGTTAAGTGAAATTTGTGAAAATAACCTAATAATTATAAATCAAACAGCTTATCCATAAGTCTTGTGGAATAAACACAAGACGTTAGCTTGACCACTTTGCAATGATAACATTCTCCCGCTTATATTTTTAGCATGCCAGGCTAACGTAACTCCGTCTTGCCTTTTAATCATTTTATTTCACGTTCAAATATATGCATTATGAACAAAGAACCGTCATTATTTCCAAGCAATGATGTGCTGAGTTAGCTAGCTAGCTAACCTACTCGTCAGATTGTCCTACCCGGGCTTACTGCATATGCATACATCAATATTACATCGTTTTCATGATAAATAACACAAAATTACGGTATATGCATTATTGTAAGAGTATAGGTTTAGTGTTGGGGTAGGTGTAGATGTTAATATAGCCATAGACCACGTTAATATTAGTAACGTTAGCATTTTTCAGATTTAGCTAACGTTACCTACTGTTTCAATAGGAGGTAGCAAAATCTGACAGGGTAGCACAAATTGTCATAACACCGGCATTTCTGCACTTGGGTTTTAGGTTTCGGGAAGGGACAAAAAAAATCCACCACCCCGTCCAAACTTTTAGGGTACCGGGTATCAGGTTAACACAATCCAGAGGCACAATGCTTCGGCATGTTCCCTCCCTCGAAAGCTTGACAGACCTCCCGCGCCTAGTAACGGTTGCTAAACAACGATTGGCCTGTGGCGGTTTTCGGGCGTGGCTTAGCGAAGGGTCAATTGCTTTCTTGCTTCACTCTGCCAGTTGAACTCTGCTTCTGATGGGTTATCCATAACTGAAATGGAGATTCGACAGTTTCAAGCGCTGTATCCAGACTCTGCCCAAAGTCGCATGTTCTTCTACTTCAGATCGCCCAACCTCACCAGGTATGCATTAATTTATCATTTGTCAGCTGATCAAATTCTATAGTTGGCAGACAGCTGACTGTTGTCAGTCAGTTTTGATGTAGACCCTAATGAAATTAAATAGTGGACAACACAAGCTGATGATACAGTATGTCACATCACCTACATTTTGTGTGTCTGTATGTTTAGTTCAGTGCCAGTGGCATGGAGGACAGACTTTGTGGCAGAATCCAAAGAAGCTGAAGCTAAAATGAACAGCCTGAAAACATGGATCCAGAACAACGAGTTTAAAGTGACAGAAAAGTGAGTTCTGTTCATTTGTTTTGCCATGCACAAGTGAGGAATGGCATTGTATTTATCCTTTGTGCCCTGCTTCATATTCTCTTAGTTATCCCTGTGAATGGGGTGGAGTGGTGGATGGAAAGCCCTATGTGAAAGGGCTGGAGGACTTTGGGAGGGCAGTGCTGGAGGATATCTGGAAAGCCATACAGAAGCTGTTTGTGGAGGTCAGAGTCTGATTAAAAGATATGAAAAGAACTGTTTTCATATGCTGCACCTTTATGGGGGTCACTCACAGAAATGATACATCAATTGAAAGATAAAGTTGTTAAACATTGAATAAGGATGATCTGGATAAATAGATTTGAGTCTGCAATTTGATCATTAAAAAAAAAAAAATCTTAGATTAGACTTAAATTCAAATTCGGTACTTACCTAAAGTTAATATATTCTACTTAAATATTGGGATTAGGGTATTCTGCAATCTACTTATTGGGATTATCTACATTATTTGTTAATGAATAGAATTGCCAAAATTTGTTAAATATGCAATTACCAGTCACTTCATAGTCACATGTCTTTATTTCTATAATATCAATTTGGTAGATTATATTTTCTGATTATTTATCAGTGTTTTATTAGATTATTTTTGGATTATCAAATTGTTCATTCTATCTCTATATTTTAACTTCGTTTACACATTTCATAATTTATTTGATTAATTTTTTTCTTGACATATGAGCAGTGCTGGTCCTAGACTTCTGGGGGCCTTAAGCAAACCTTTGTGATGGGGCCTCTGTCAGTCATAAAAACCCCAAACCCCTTAATCTATTCTTTCATAGCAGTTCACAACAGTGAGTTGAAACAGTCAGTTATACCATAAAAATTAAAACTACAAACAATAGGACAAATACATTTGAAAAAAGATGCAAAATGACATAATTTAGCCTACTAATAATAATAGTTAATTAAAATCATATGTATAAAAAAAGCTGCATAATTTTCACCATATGAATTAAATATACATTGATTCTTAATAAAGTTAATAAAGTTATTCAGTGAATGATTCTTTCTTTCTTTCTTTCTTTCTTTCTTTCTTTCTTTCTTTCTTTCTTTCTTTCTTTCTTTCTTTCTTTCTTTCTTTCTTTCTTTCTTTCTTTCTTTCTTTCTTTCTTTCTTTCTTTCTTTCTTTCTTTCTTTCTTTTTTTTTTTGGATTGACATTGAATGACGGCAGCAGGTTTATTAGGCTGCTGTCACTTTATGACCTAATGCACAGATCTAATATACTGACAAGCATTTGATTATCTTCCCAACTGTTTATGTTCACTTAAGACACAACCGACTGCATTTAAGTGAGAACTCGCCAAAACAGGTATTTTGACATATATTTTTGTGTGTATTTGTCCATTTAAGCGCACACCCCAAGCCCAAAGTAGCCTTTACTTGTCTGTGTTTTGCTCGGATTCCGAGCACAGAAAGCCACCTGGGGAACAGTGTCTTTTTCGCAGGTCAATAAACTTTCTTTTTTTTTTTTTTTTCTTGCGTACTTTGCGTATAGGGAGGACTGGCACTGCATATGGGCCCCCATACATCCAAATGCTTTTTTTTCACATTTATTAATTAGTGAAGGGATTTTCAGGATTTTGTTTTTTGTTTTTTGTAGGAAACAGATGAAGATTTGACCTCAGAGATTAAAGAACAGGAAGTCCATCAGGATTCCCAACAGCGGCAGTTTCATGGCAGGGCAAAGCTTATTTCTATGGCAACAGAAAAAGTTCAAGAATGTCAACAAAAAAAAGGAATTCTGATGGTTGAGGGAAAGCCTGGAGAGGGCAAAACTGTTTTCATGGTAACTGTACATTTGTACAGATGGCCATCTATGTCTTCATGTATTCATGCCCAGTGTATAATGAATTACTAGCAGTACACTGTAGTTCATCTAAACAACTCTCTGTATCTTTTGTTTTATTAAGTCTGCCCTGGCCCAGGCACTCAAAACCTCTGTCAAAAACAAGAAAGCCCCTCTTTGTGATGTCATATCCTACTCCACAGATGCTAGCCAGTCAGCTTGCAGTGTTGAGCAGCTGCTTCGCTGTCTTGTTCAGTGGCTGAGGAAAAGAAAAGATGATGTGGAATTGCCTCCAAACTCATCTTATAAGTAAGGAAGAATCTGATGTAACATGCGTTGTCATATGCAAACATATTTCAGAATTATTCTCTTGTTGCATTACAGAGACTTGTTGTCTGAGTTCCACTTGAACTTGAAGGACCTGAACAAAGAGAAGCCACTGGCCTTGCTTGTTGATGGGGCGGACCGTATCCATGACGCTCGAGGTCGGAGGGTGTCAGAATGGATACCACAGCACATCCCTAAGGTGTGAGAGAGAAACCTTTAAACTTAAAGGGGTAGTTCACCTAAAAATGTCGTTCCAAACCTATAAGGCTTTTGTTCATCTTCAAAACACAAGTGAAGATATTTTTAATGAAATCTGAGAAATTTCTCTCTCTCCACCGAAAGTCTATTCACCCAAAACTCTGATGCTTTAAAACATTCATAAAGTGATCATTAAAGAAGAAATCCATATGAGCAGTTTAAGCCAAGTCTTCAAAAGAAACAGGATTGCTTTATATGATGAACACATTTAATTTAGGCTTTTATTGACATATAAACATTGATCAGCGAATATACATAGAGCACTCAAATATGGTATATGGAAGTTCAATCATGCTTGCTTTGATGTGCAGTCAATAGCCGCAGTTCATTACCCTTCAAATTGCGCAAATTGAAATTGCAAGTTGAATGGAAACATCATTTTCGCAAAAAACTCTCATATATCGCAAAACAATTTTAGTTACATAACATCAGTTAATGGAAATGCTGTCATTTTACAATGTTTTTTTATCAGCATTTAGAAGATATTGCAAAAGTTTTGTGCAAATCTGTAATGGAAACCTGTCTAATGTTTATATGTCAATAAACTTTCAAATAGACTGAATAGACATTCAGTGGAGGCAGATTTCATTAAAAATACCTTCATTTGTGTTTCAAAGATAAAGGAAAGTCTTACGGGTTTGGAACAACGTGGAAATGATGACAGAATTTTCATTTTTGGGTCAACTAACACTTCAAATAAATGTAGTTAAAAATGATCTCATTTACCAGTTACTGTGGTCACTGTCCTTTCAGGGTGTCTGTTTGGTCCTGAGTGTTACTTCAGAATCATCCCTACAGAACACTATTTGCAAAAGGAAAGGTGTCGTGTCATTTCCACTGGGGCAATTATCTTTACCTGAGAAGAAGGAGATTGTGCAGAAGCAACTGGTTGGCTTTGGAAAGAAACTGAGCGATTCTGCTTTCAATAACCAGGTGAACTTTGCTTTCTTGCTGTTGGAGTACTATAAGGGAAAATTGAGACCTATTTTTGCATAGCTAGTGAATTAATTGCTGTGTTCCCCTGTAGCTTCAGACACTGCTGATGAAGAAAGGCTCTGGGAGTCCACTCTACCTCCATTTGGCCTGTGAGGAGCTCAGGAATTATGCCTCATTTGAGAAGGTAAATAATTGTTAAATCATTTCTTTTATAGTGATCTACAAAATTGTATTTACCTTTAAAGAGATAGTCCACCAAAAAATGAAAATTATCCCATGATTTACTCAACCTCAAGACATCCGAGGTGTACATAATGAGGTGTATTCTGTATCTTCTTTTAGATTAACACAATTGGATTTATATTAAAAAAAATATCCTGGCTCTTCCAAGCTTTATAATGGTAGTGAATGGGGCTCGAGATTTTGAAGCCCAAAAGTGTCCATCCATCATAAAAGTAACCCATATGGCTCCAGGGGGTTAATAAAGGCCTTCTGAAGTGAAGTGATGGTTGTTTTTTTAAGAAAAATATCCCTATTTAAAGCTTTATAAACTATAATAACCAGCTTCCAGCAAACATCCGTAAACAAGTTGACATACTGTACAGCGGGAGAGTGGCTTCTGACCCAACATAAGACTCGTGATGTAGGAGTAGATTAAGCTTGGGTGAGAGTACCTCTCGCGGATAAAACAAACAGGGCTGGGCGACTCTACTCCTATATCGAAATCCTCCGACATCTCTATTTAAAATTTCTTGTTTTAGACTTCTAATTCATGACCAGAGTTTTGTTTTGCTCTATCCTCTGCGCTTCCACATTTGTCAATAAGTCATATGTTGGGTCAGAGGTTACATTTCCCCCGTAAGTCGACTTGCTTACGGATATTTGCTGGAAGCTGGTTATAATTAAGATATATAAATAAACTTTAAAATAAAGTTTTAAATAAGGATGTTTTTCTTACAAAAACCAATCGCTTCACTTCAGAAGGTCTTTTATTAACCCCCTGGAGCCATATGGATTATTTTTATGATTGGGCTTCAAAATCTCAAACCCCATTCACTGCCATAATAAAGCTTGGAAAATCCAGGATATTTTTTTAATATAACTCCGACTGTGTTTGTCTGAAATGGGGTGAGTAAATCATGGGATAAATTTCAGTTTTGGGTGAACTATCCCTTTAAGAAATGTAAAGTTGAACATGATGCTGATGATGAAATTTGTCATTTAGATGAAGGACAGCCTCCAGTCTCTTCCTCAGTCCCTTGGTGAGCTGGTGCAGCACAGTTTGCGGAGGCTGGAGACTGAATATTGCAGAGCAGGACTGGGATGGGCATTAGCTACTCTTGCTGTCAGCTCCACCGGTACAAGACCTTGTATTTAATTCTAACTTAGTTTGATAAATCAGATGACTTTTTAATATAATCCTTTAGTCTCAGACTAAAATGCATGTTTGAGCTGTTTTAAGTGAAAGCAACTTGCACTGACATATCTTATAATATGTCAGTGCCATCTCAAGATTCACACCAGTAATGTTTTTTGTTTTTTTTTCCCTAAGGTATGTTCATAAAAGCTACTTAAATGTCCTAATTGAACTAAGGCCTAATCCTGGCTTAATCTAGGTCCTGTCTGTGAAACCAAGCCATAGAGTTTTTAATGTAACATTGTTAGAAGCTCAATTGTATGATGTTTCTTTTTTATTTAACAATTTAAATAACTGAATGAGTTAACATTATAAATATTTAAAATAAGTATTTCTCATCTCTAATCTGTTTCTTCGACAGGGCTGCGCGAGAGTGATCTTTACACTATATTAAACATGTGCAATGATTTAAACTCCAGAGGTGGGCTGTTGTCATGGCAGGAGATTCTCCATATCACGAGGCATCCACAGAGCCGTGTTCCTATGGCAATATTCTCTCAGCTGGCACGAACTTTGCACAGGTACAGCACAGTGAAATATATGGACCTAAGAAATAACTTCTATTTTTGACAATTAATTATTTATTCTTATTTGACCGCCAGTCTAATTGGACAGTCTCGCGGTCAGGGGTCAGATGACCTCCTGACTTTGACTCATCCGGAGGTGAGGTCAGCCTTTGAACATCTGTACCTGTCTACTGAGGAGAGTAGAACCAGAAGTCATCTGATAATTGCTGGTAAAACAAGATGCATGCAAATTTTGATGCATTTTATGTGTTTTATACACTAAGATTTTTTTTTATTTATTAATACTTAGAAAGTCAATTAATAATTTTATGCAGTAAGGATGTATTAAATTGATCAAAAGTGATAGTAAAGACTTGGTCCATGAACACTGAGAGCAAGTTGACTCAGTGTGTGCAACCGTATTTATACGCAAGTATGAATATCTATATCTGCAATACACTTCAGCAGATGATTTTCATAGGATACAAGACGAAGGCATTAGCTAACATGACATTAAAACATTACCATAGTTCAAAAATCTGTAATATTGATTTAATAAAAATACACAAACCAACACATTCACACTCGTGAAAGGTTATCTAATTTCTTTGTGAATTTAAATCTTGATTTTTACAAACAGAGGCATCTTGGAAAGCTCATTGATTTTTACTGTGAGTGACAACAGCATCTGAAGTGTTGACCATTCCAAGATGGCGGATGCGTGTCTGGAGTGGTCAAATGTGGCATCCACGTAAACATATCTATGTCCTCCATGACGTGGTTGCTATTTACATCTTATATCATCTGTAAACTCTTGCATTACCAAGGCAAGGACTGACATGTTTGTGTTACATAGGGGTGTAACGGTACACAAAACTCACGGTTCGGTACGTACCTCGGTTTTGAAGTCACGGTTCGGTACAGTTTTCGGTACAGCAGGTGGAGAGAAAACTAAATATAAAATTGCTTTTTTATATTATTAAACAGAGGTTTACTGAACAAATTGTGTTTTTGTCTTTAAATATATTAAATTAAATTAAAACTAAAAGTTTCTTAAGGATAAAAAAAATGATCTCTGCTAATGCTATAAACTATAGGGAGCCCTAACTTGAAAGAAGCCCAAACTATTAGCCTAAATTCAATTGCTTTTTATTTTTAGATAAAATAATCAACACTCAAATAACAAATTGTATGCAAACCTGTAAGCTGCACCTAAGGCAGTTTTTGCATTAACTTCTAAATGTTTTTACTCCAATTCGTTGTTGAAATATAATCATTTCTACACAGTGGCTGTTATTTTAACATCAGATTTATTTAAACATACATTAAATAGCCTAATCAGGATATCACTAAAAGATTAAGTAAAATAATGAATATATTGGCTAATACAGTGCATATATTAAGCGAAAGAGTTCATTTTTCTAGCGAACTAACAAGCTGTGAACACTGAATGGCTTTTCTGAGGTAAATGCATCATGACATATTGTTGAATACGGACGCTTTCATTGATGTCTTTCCACCGTTGAAACACTGAATGAGCGATTACATGAGATATGACCGTTTCAGTAAGTTGTACAGAATCTTGCAACATACCTTCAGATGTTCTTTCATGTTTATTCTGTAACTAGTATTAAGGAGGAAGAGATGAACACATTCACTTGCGCTCCGCGCTCGCGCTGCCGGTTGAACTGCCTGTACAGTGATCTGTCACCCCACATCAAAGCACTTCAAAATGGCATTTTCTGTTTAAACTTCATGAAGGATGACACTTTGTTTCTTATCGAAAGTAACAAAACGCAGAGCTTATTGCGGTTATTAGTGGTGAATATTGGTTGCAATGTAATGCTTCGGTACACACGTGCACCGTACCGAAAGCCCTGTACCGAAACGGTTCGGTACAAATACGTGTACCGTTACACCCCTGGTGTTACATTACAAAGAGTGGCATTATCAGACCCACAGTGGAAAACGAAACCATATCCGTGCCAGCTGGGCTGGATCAGCATGGAATGGAACGGTTAAACAATGAGAACGGTTTGGCCCGACAGTGGAAAAGCAGCTATTTCAGAATATATTAAATTAGAAAACAGTTCTTTTAAATTGTAATATTCCACAGTATTATTGTTTTACTGTATTTTTGATAAGTGCATACTTGGTGAGCATATGAGACTTCTTTCAAAAACATACCGACCCAGCTTCGAGCGCTTAGTGCTAAAATCCTGTCGTTAAATTATCCAAGGATTAGCATTCTCTCCTAAATGTGATTGGGCAGACCAAACCACAAGTCATAGAGACTTGAAACTTTGAGGGCTGGTAGTACTTACACTATCTACAATGGCACCAAGGCTCACCCAACCAACCTGATAGGGGCACTACAGCGGTGAAAAGTATGAAATCACTCAGAACTCCTAAACCGTTAGGCATAGGCTCAAAGATGGACAAAATGCATGCCTCGGATTTGATCGCAAAATTTTCGGGTATTTTTTGAGAAACCTACTTTTGTGAACTAGTCCTAGATTTTTGGCCCGATTGGAACCTAATGAGTGCAGCAGAATCTTATTGTCAATAATTAAAAAAAAAAAAAGTTGAAATTTCGATTCATGGTCCCTAAGGGCCCCAAAATACGGAATGAAACGGAATGAGATATTTTCACCAAACTCAGCACACCTATGTAAGAACTCATTCTGTGGTTGCATGAAAAAGCATGTGGTGACTGGCCACTTGGTGGTGCTATAACAGGAAAAAGACAGGAAAATGGCTATAACTACATCATCCTTTATCTGATTGACTTGAAAATTGGCGTACAGCGTCTTTGTCCCAGGCGCCATGATTGTCTCTGAGGATATTGATGTATCTCAAAAACATGTCCGCCAACGGAGGTCGATCGGAATGAAACTCGCTGGGCCTGTTTGACTAGAACAGGGGTGGGCAAACTCAGTCCTGGAGGGCCACTTCCCTGCATAGTTTAGCTCCAACCCTGATAAACCTGCCTGGAGTTTTCTAGTAATCCTGAAGACATTGATTAGCTGGTTCAGGTGTGTTTGATTAGGGTTGGAGCTAAACTCTGCAGGCAGTGGCCCTCCAGGACCGAGTTTGCCCACCCCTGCCCTAGAGGCCTGTGAGAAATTCTAAAGAAATTGGCCACCGGGGGGGCGTCTTCACGGTTTTTACACGTGTAAAGGATTGTGTATGGCACGATTTTTCACACAGGGCCACGACATTCATACCACATGGTAGAACTCCTCGTTCTGAGCAACTTTACCTCTATGACTGCCGCTGTCCTTTGAATTGTTCGTTAAATAATGGAGATTATTTCAAAAACCAACATTGTCCTAGGTTTTTGACTCAGCCTCGGTAACTGTTAAAAAGCTTTATAAACCATATATTTCCTGTGCTAAATTACCTGTATTGGCTGTAAATGGTCTTTTCCATCTATGATCAAGATGGTTACAGGCTTGCTAATTAAAACATTTTACCTTTATTAATTTGCTTAAAGGCCTTAAAGCTCTTGAACCCCTATAATTGCTGCTCGCAGCTATATTATATATTTGTTTCTATATAACTTTTTTCCCAGCTCACCTTTGGGTGCGGTCAAATCCTCAGGGGAAGGACACATTTCTTCACTCTGACGCTGATATTCTGTCTCATCTCCCTGTTCACCTGGTCAGTGTCCCCCTACTCTCTTGTTTGATCTTTCAGCTTCAGTGTCTAATGTGAGGTTACTAAACTCATAAGATATGTCTATTCTCTCTCTCCGATCAGATGGGCAGTAATCAGTGGGAGCCTTTGTGTTTTCTTTTATCGAGTTACTACTTCCTGTATGCAAATGTGAGGCATGGACTTCTTCACCAACTTCTGGAGACCTACATTTTGTTCAGTAAAGCCTGATGTTTTGTATTATTACATTTTTCTTTTTTCCTGCTTAGTTCACAGGTTCTCATATTGATTGTTTTTCATTTTATCCATTTAGCCAAAAAATATGGAACCAAAAAATTCACAGGTATTTTACTACTATATTATGCTATTGGTATGAATATGAAAACCCAACTAGACTGATATTATTAAGGACTCAGAATAGATGTGTACTGAAACTTCAAATTATAGTTTTTGCAGTAAACCTATACCAAATTCATGTGTGTTTTTCCAGGTAACCTGAGGAATTTTGAAGACTGTCTCATTTTTCTGAAGCGACACAGCTTCCTCCTCTCCCATTGGCCTGCTCTCTTTGTACAAACAGCTCTTAATGAACCATGTGACAGCTCTGCACATTTGTGGGCTGAAAGCATGACAAGAAATGGAGGGGTGCATGCTGTAAAATGGCTAAACTTCACAGATGCAGCAAAAAAAGAAGTCAGGTACTAATATTGTGTATGATTAATAGTATATTATTCTCATATTCTGAGTTTAACCATTCAGTTCTAAGTCCAGATTAATGCTGGCTGACCTATAAAAACACAGTTGGGTTTCTGCATGTCTTAAAAGGTCTTAAAGTCTTAATTTGCCTTTACACAAATTAAGGCCTTAAAATGTATGCATATCTGTTGGAGTTTATTTTTTAAACTCTAAAGTGCTGCTAATACAACTCATTGTGCTTCTTAGAAATTTACATTTAAAGAACATATACATATTTTGTTCCCTTCAATTTTCTTTACTTGAAGAAAAGTAAAAGGTACTTTTCTCTACTTAAAAAGGTCTTTTAAAAAGTCTTAAATTTACCTTCATAAAATGTGCAGAAACCATACACTTATACATCTTTTAATTTTTTTTTTTTTTTTTAAATCCTAAAATTTAATGATGTGGTTTCAGACTTCCTGGACACCATTGTGTGCAAAGGCTGTTTATCTAGATATTTTCTATGCATTTTAATATTGTTTTTTTCTGCTCAGTGAGCTGATTTCCACCTTCCGCTCTGAGCCAAGTTGTGTGGTGTTGAGTCCTGATGGAAAACTTGTAGCATTGGGAACCGATGAGGGAACACTTCACTTTCTGCATACAGAGACTGGACAGGTAACAGTTCTAAATGTAAACAAACATACATCTACTATGATTTTTGGCATTTTTAGGATAATTCAGTGGACATCACAATTTAATGTTTTTCCATTACTTTTTTCAAACAGGAAGTGAAGTCATTAATGAGCAGTGCCGATGGCATCTCTGGATGTATCTTCCTTGGGGAGGAGCTTCTGGCAACAACCTCGTTTGATGGGCAGGTGGAGGTGTGGGATGTTGCGAGTGGTTGCAGGTATTTTATGTTTTTTCAGCTCATATGTACAGTTTAAAAAAAAAACAATGAACCAAAGTTAGAAACCTGTGCAAAATTTTCTGTCACTAAGAACTGCCCACATGAATGCCCACTCCAACAAGATCACAGGATGTGATGTCAGTCCAGACAAAAAACTCTTTGCTACCGTCTCATTAGACTTAAACTTGAAGGTAAAACCAAGAAAGAAATGATCTTAAATCTGAACTAAGTGTGGTGTTGTACTGTTCTGAAATATTCATCATTTATGTGGCCATGCTCAGGTGTGGTCAGTGCAGAAGAGCTCAGAGGTGGCCTCTCTCATTAATCCCTCCCCTCTGAACTGTGTGAACTTTGACCTTGAGGGCCAACTCTTAGCAGTGGGCTGCTGGGATGGAGCTGTTCGCTTGTGGAACTGGCTTGAACAGAAAAATGTTATGGTGAGAAATGACTCCAAAGATGTGTTACCATGCCTGCTACACTAAAACTTAATTTCCCCCTTTAACTTTTACAGACTCTGTTAGGTCATCAGAGTTCAGTGCGGAGTCTGTCTTTCTCTCCCTGCTCCTCCATATTGTGCTCGGGCTGTCTGTCAGGAGAAGTGCGGCTCTGGTCAGTGGCAGCAGCTGCTTGTGTGGGCAGTTATCATGCTCACCGCGGCTCCACGCAGTCACTAAACTTTCTGCAGGGAGGAAACCTTTTGCTGAGCGCTGGACATGACAGAGTGGTGAGGAATATGATCTTACAATCTTAATTTTCATTTGTTAGATTTTTTTTGCACTCTAACAGGCATCCTGAAATACTCAGTATTTTATTTATTTATTTATTTTTTCTAGGTTAATGTGTGGTCTGGTGGTCTAGGGCGATCCGTTGCTGTACTGGGAGAGGAAAAGGTACTTTCATGTTCTTAAATTAGAATTGCTATTTATAATAAGTAGTTTATAAGCAGTATAAATACTATAATATGTATTAAATATAACAATTTATTCAGCCTGAACTGCTTGATATACAAACCCCAAACCTGCCCGAAGGTGTGCTATCTGCTGGTTTTTGTAAACTTGTATACCTGAATATGTTTAAATGATAGTTAATTTAACTTTTTAGTTTAGTGTGAATTTAATATTTAATTAATTTTTAATTTAGGGGCCTTTTTTTTTAGCAAATAGCGATAAATGTGATCAAATTAATCATGAAATTGGATTATATTCTATGTTCTTCTTATTACAGTGGGTATGGAAAGTATTCAGACCCCCTTAAATTTTTTTGTAACCTTGGCCAGATCTGTGCCTTGCCACAATTCTGTCTCTGAGCTCTTCAGGCAGTTCCTTTGACCTCATGATTCTCATTTGCTCTGACATGCACTGTGAGCTGTAAGGTCTTATATAGACAGGTGTGTGGCTTTCCTAATCAAGTCCAATCAGTATAATCAAACACAGCTGGACTCAAATGAAGGTGTAGAACCACCTCAAGGACGATCAGAAGAAATGGACAGCACCTGAGTTAAATATATGAGTGTCACAGCAAAGGGTCTGAATACTTAGGACCATGTGATATTTCAGTTTTTCTTTTTTAAATAAATCTGCAAAAATGTCAACAATTCTATGTTTTCCTGTCAATATGGGGTGCTGTGTGTACATTAATGAGGAAAAAAAAACCTTAAAGGATTTTAGCAAATGGCTGCAATATAACAAAGTGTGAAAAATTTAAGGGGGTCTGAATACTTTCCGTACCCACTGTATATGTATCTCAATAATGTATCTCACATCTAGTAAACCAACTATAGCACTCTTTACACTGCAAAGACTGTCACATATTGATTCTCATGCACAGCCGAAGCAGCTCTGATTTATATATGCTAAACCAGACATGATATTAATGAATTATTATTTGCAGGTACCAGTATTGCAGCAGCAAGTAAAGCGTACCAGATGTGGAAATGAAGATGAAGCTAATGCTCTGTGTGTGGTTGTGGCCAGTGGGTATGCCACTGTGGGTTACCATGGAGATGGCATCAAAATGTTCAATTTGAAGTCAGGTAAATAAATATTTGCATCCAGCATTTACAAATGTGCTCATCCAGAAATACTGAGCTCACATTTATAACTGCTTCTCAATCTTGAGAAAAACATGAATGGAATAAAGTTAAAGGTGCAGTAAGTGATTTCTGAGAAACACTGTTGAAAGTGAATTGTACTGAGCACCAAAACACTTGTAGCCAATCAGCAGCAAGGGGCGTGTCCACTCATGGGGGGGGGTCCTGTGTTGCATAGTGTATTTGTGAATTTGTGGGTGGAGCTATCAAGATAGGGGAGGGGCGTGTTTGTTTTGGTGATCTCAAATATCAAAAGCGTTTCTCAGAAATCGCTTACTGCCCCTATAATAATGATGGAGAGTACTGTGAGTAACCAGAACCCATCCCAAAATGCCTTATGCTGTAGGAGAGAAGGTCTGGGCCAGTGAGGAGCTGCAGGTGTCCATGCTTTGCCTCGTGTGGATGGAGGGAGGAGGGACAGAGCTGCTGCTGTCTGGGGGCATGGACTACCGTCTCCGAGTCTGGGAAAAGCAAGGCGAAAATCCGGAAAGCCTTGTGTCAGTAGGATATTTTGGCGTGCAGAAGGGAGCTATTCTTGCCCTGGCTCAAAACTCCACTTGTGTGGCATCTGCATCTGGTCAGTGTACACAAAACATTCAATTGATTTTGGTCCATATTGGATATTTAATATTTGCATACTCCTTCAACCTATTTTTGCACTTGCATTATCTTTGTCATCATCAAAAAGCACTAATAATTTAGTAACACTGTAAAATGTAATCTCAATGAATATCCATTTTCATACTGGTTCACAGCTGGTTTAATTTGTATTTTATTTTTATTTCATTTTATTTTATAAAAAAAAAAAAAAAAAATTGTTTCAGATGACTTCACTATTGCTCTGTGGTTGAAGAGTGAATTGACTTCTAAGCCCTGGATTGTCCCTAAGGTGATGTGTATTCTGAGAGGTCACAATGGAGGGGTCACATGCCTTGCCTTCAGTCCTACTGGGAAAGAGCTTCTGTCAGGAGGGAAAGATCAGGTATTTGGTCCACTCCACATCTATCACTGGAAAGAATGAAAGAAAACACACAATATCTCTCTCACTCAATTTTGATCATAATCTCTTCCAATAGGCTTTGATGGTATGGAACATAAACACCGCCCCTCCAGTTCTTTCCCAGTCTTTTTCCCATTGCCATGGAGACTGGATTACGGGATGTGCCTGGACATCGTCTGCTGTGGTAAGAAATTCATTTGTATAGTGCAGTTAGTTCATTTCAGTAACATCTGACTCTGTGTGTCTGTAACCAAACACAAAACCTCTCTCACACCTCAGCTTAGCTGCTCCAGTGACTGTAAGCTGCGGATGTGGGATATCCAGACAGGAAGTTTGCTCAGAGAGATCCTGTCTAGTTCATCTTTGAGCACATTGTGCTGTTGGGTAAGGCAGTTGCAAGTGGACCAAATGTCACAAAGACGTACAAAAATGGGAACATGTTGATATTTATGCACTTTTTAATGTCCGTAGGAGGATCTTGTTATGGCAGGCTCTACAGATGGACTGCTGATGGTTTGGAAGTGGGAATCAGGTGTACAAGTCACCAGGATCCAAGCCCACAAGTCCCGTCTCCATCACTGCACTGTTGTCTCTCAGCCAGGTACAATGACTAATACACAAATATACACACAGACAGCAGCTTGATTTCTAAATAGTGTATCTTGCTTACATTAAAAAAAATGTTTCTTAGCAAATCCATTTTTTGCATACAGATCTCGGAGACGATTTAAAACCAGAGGACTTATTGATAGCTTCAGCATCAGAAGATGGAACTGTTAAACTCTGGCATCCACTGCAGGTAACCAACTCTCACGTTTGTACCTTTTTATTAATAATTTAATTATAATTTATTTAAATAAAATGAATCAGATTCAAATCAGATATTTTAAATAATTCCCAGAGATTAATTCTAGAGATGCATATTGTTGATCAGTTGATACTGGGTATTTAATTATAAAATAATTTCCCCCATATTTACATTTAGATGATCTTTGCAGCCATTAAAAATGCTCAAATTGAATCTTTAAAAAAACGCTAACAGTTTGAATACCCGCTAAATGTAATCTTTAGCAAATCTCAAAATAAACAGCCATTTTCATAATGTTGTGATGTCTAAATTCACTTCTTGTATTTTAAACAATTGGTTTTAGTTTAGTGTTTTATTTTTATTTTGATAAAATGGTATAAAATTTTAATATTGGCCATTTGTTGTTAATGGCCATAAAATGAAAATAACTCATCTTATTTGCATCGGCCACATTTATAATATCAGTGCATTGCTAATTTATTCTCACAAATTATGTTCTCATAGGTACATCATCATAAATCTCTGCATGGTCACAGTGCAGAAATCCAGGCTTTAGTGTGCAAAGAGGCCGGACTGCTGGAGTTTCTCACTGTCTCTGTGGATCGTTCACTCAGGTCATGGAATGTCACCATGGCAATGGGTATGGCAAAATGGTCATTCCCAATTCACTGAACTAAACTGTCACACAAATCCTCAGAACATTTTGTTAGAGAACAAAAGCAGAATCTAAACTGATGACAACATTGCAATTTCTTATTAAACTACAACTGCACATCCACATATATATTTGATTGGCATTAATAATTACATACAATCATCCGCAGAAGCTCCTCCTTGCCAGAAAGGCGGCGTCCGAGCTGTGTGCTTCCTTGATACTGATGAGCTCATGGTGTGTGGTTATGACACAGGCAGATTGGAGATATGGCATCATAATTCAGTGGTTTACTGGAAGAAGGTAATCATGGGTTGGGAACTGAGTTTATTATTTGTTAATCAGTTATTAAAAATATAGTGTGAGGACTCTTTACCTTCTTTCAGTTGGAAATGTCTGAATGAACGGCTCTGTGTGTGTTGCACTAAGGTCAGTAATGGTGGCTTATGTGCAGTCACTGGTATGCCAGATGATCAGCTAGCGGTGGGTTACAGCGACTGCTCTGTAATTGTCTGGAAACTGGAGAGGGACACCAAGAAGTGCATTGTGGGGTACTGACTTTTAACCCTCTTCACTTTCATATTTCAGTTTTGCAAACTTGTTGCCTTTTTAGAGAAATGTGCCATTTTACAAGGGGTGGTGAGGGGAGAATTAAGCATTTGACAAACGATTTGTCAACATAAGACCACTGAAGATGTTTTGCATTGTATGATATATATTTATTATAAATTAATCTTCATTTCAGTCTTGAACATGTATTTTGCTCTTGAATTCAGCAGCGTGATTACAGGCACAATAATATTTATTTCATAATAATGTTGTGTATGTGATTTTGGATTAGATCACTAAAAGGTAGTTTTTAAAATGTAATATATTATTTATTACAATTTATATTGTTAAATCTCAGAATGAATATCCATTTTTAATACTGTTATAATCCGTTTACATTCAACAAAACATTAATATTTATTTTGTTCCAGGCTCAATAAGATGTCTTCATACAAAGTGGAGACTCCCGTGAGCTTTTTGATCTACTGTAGCAGTCTGTATGGAGCATGTCTGAATGGAGAAGTCATCCATGTGTTCTCTACTACCCCGTTAAGCGAACAAATGTATTCATATTCGTATTCCACATATTTTTTACCCATATAAAAGATGTCCTGCACTCTTCTGTTAAATCTTTTTAACATTTAACATGTTAACATTACTTCATTGGGTAATAAAAAGTGAATGTACAGTTTGTGTGTTTTGTTGTAGCTGGATGGACAAGGTACGTCCTATTGGCGTGATGGCAAATGATATCAAGGGCTTTTGGCTGTTGGGGCGGAAAAAGAGTACACTGTACATTTGCTTCCTTGTAAGTTCATCATCTATCATTATCATGTGACACTGACATTGTAAAAACTGTCTGAAAACTAAATGATATGAAACGGTCTGTCTTTCAGTTGACTGTGAATCCAAATCAGCCTTACGTCTTAACCTTTTGTGACGATGTGGTGGGTGTCAGGCCTGAGGATTTGACGGCAGAGGAGATGTGGGAGAATTTGCAAGAGGAGGAGCCACAACAAGAGGGGAAGGAGGAGCCACAGCAGCAGCAGGAGAAAACCAGAAAGGAACAAATTGAAAAGCTACGAATTTCAAGCCGTAAGGCGGCGCCGATTAGGACCTGGATCACAGCTGCAGCAATGCAAAACGGTACACCTTTTCTTCTTACACTTTAATATATAGTATAAATGAATCAATTTGTCAGAAGGTCAGTAAAACAGGAAGAGAGCTATCTGTTCAAGTCCATTTCGCACTTTTATTTTGAGAATGAATTACTTTTAAATATATTCATAACTGTTTGAGGCAGTTCACATCAAAGTAAACATTATAAACTAGTCCATTCGTCTTTGCAAACGGGTGCATGATGATGTTGTATTGAAGCGTCCATGGTGCTCGGCCTCTGCCTGCTACAGTAGCCATGCCCCCAACTCTTGCTATAGGTTGAGCTAGACAGAGACTGACAGATCTGAGCGGACTGCTCTCATAGTTTTGATAGTGCCTGGGTGGCTCAATGTTGAAAATTTTGGGGAACATAAACCCATGAATGGCATACAAATAGTAGTTGATCAACAATAAACTCTGTTAAGAGAATGTATTTTAACTAATAAAGAAAAAACTAAACAACGACCCATTGATTTTTATAATCTTGTTTTGGTTGTTTTCAAATCTTTTTTTTTTTTTTTTCTGCAGACTTTTTTGTGTGTGGTGATTATAACGGGAACATATGGTTCAACCAGCCTCCTAATCTGTCCACCTGGACTGAAAAAAAACTGGCAAGTATCCTTTAGCTTTCCTGGTAGATTAGGGGTGTAACGGTACACAAAAATTACGATATTGAAGTCACGGTTCGGTACAAATTTGGTACAATCTAAACAGTTTACTTAACAAATTGTGTCTCTATCTGTAAATAAATTCAATTATAATTAAAGAATTTTTCCAGCTCTGCTTATGATGTAAACTATATACAGGGAGCACTTTCTTGCTCATTAAGCCTACTAAAATATTAAAGGTTGCAATTAACAACAGAGCCCAAATTATTAAATTACGTTGCTATTTATTTTTAGATATAATAATCAACACGCACATAAAAATTGTATGCACTTCTAATTGACTTCTAAATCTGTTCATGATAGATTTTTAATTAAACATACATTAAGCATACACATTAAATAGTCAAGACAGGTTAAGTAAAATATAATGTATATTTAGGCTAATATAGTGAATATATGTAGTGAAAGAGTTCATTTCTCTAGCAAACTAGCAAGCTGTGGACACTTAACACTAGAAGTCCCAGAGATTTGTAACCCTCCTTTAGCCAAGTGGATGCTAACTGGCTAGTCTTTTGGCTATCATTAGCATCAATTCATGTGTAAATATGGTCATTACCTGAGCAATCTGGGGGTTGGGTGTGTGTGTGAATGGTTGCTGGTGGCTTGTTTGTATGTGTGGGGGAGGGAGGGCTGCTAAAAGCAGAGAACTTGATTGACCATGGGCCGGTTTCAGAAAGGAGGTTAAGTGAAAACTCTGAGTATGTTAACCCTGAAATGAGGGAGTGCAAGTGATGTTTAAAAAGTTAACTCACTCATTCACACTGCAAAAATGCTTTTCATACTAAGTAGTTTTTTATCCTATTTCAAGTAAATGTAAAAAAAAAAAAAAAAAAAAAATCTTAAATCAAGATGGATTTTCTATATGAGAAAATTATATATGATATTTAGTCTTGTTTCCTGGGGGGATCTAAATTAAGTGCATTTTACTTAAGTAAAATGATCAATATCTGCCAGTGTGGTAATACAAATAATCTTAATGCAAACGGAAAGTGTTGGAGTGTCTACCCAGGTGAAAAAAAGTGCAGTAAAATACACTTTATTTTAGTACACTTTTACACTTCCATAATGTCCAGTGCTCTATTTCCGTGCACTTATTTTGTACTTAATATACTAAAAGCTCTTCTTTAGTACTTCTTAAGATAATCTTAAGAACATCTAAGTATACTCAACTGTGCTATTTTGAGACACCATGAATTTGAACTAAAATGTGCTTTTAATATACTATCTCTGTATAGAAAAATGTATTTAGTTACCACTTGTAGTACACTTGAACCCATCTTTCAAACACTTTTAAAAATGGACTTATGATGTATTTCAAATATAATATTAATATATAATGAATATATACAAAATGTATTTATAATATATTGCCAGGCAGTGCCAGAATTGTGAGTGATTGCTGAAATGTACTCACTCGCTTTTTAATATTATTTGTAAATATGTGTACAAATGGTTGATTTCTTTATTTTATTTTGTACTATTTTTATCAATAGATCTCAGCAACAAAGGAAAAAAAACATGTGTGTTGATTTCTCCCTAAGATGGCAAAGTGAAACACAAGTTTCCTTGAAGTGGCTCAGCATGGCCCCACATTGTTTACATAACAAAAGCAACTGTTCACAGCTGATTAAGGATATTAGCCTAAAGCCTTCCAGCCCATCGGCTGTCCTGCGGGTTTTATAGGTAGAAAAGCCAAATGGCTGCTCTCTGGGACTTCTAGTGTTAATGGCATTTCTGAGGTAAATACGTGACATATTGTTTACAAGCTGTTTCACTGATGTCTTTCCGCGGTTGAAACACTGATCGAACGATTACACTAGATACCTTTCAGTAAGTTGTACTGTATCTTTCAACACACCTTCAGATGTTTATTCTTGTTTATTCTGTAACTAGCATTAAAGAGGAAGAGATGATTGTGTTTACTCACGCTCCATGCTGACGCTTGAAATGAAGTGCCTATAAGGTGGTCTGTTACGGCACATCAAAGAGTGACAAAACAGCATTTGTTTGGATTTTGTGATAAAAAGGACAGAATTTGAGGGATGAGACTTTGTTTCTTTGTTTCAAAAGTAACAAAACACAGAGCTTATTGCAATTATTGGTGGTTAATGGTGGTTAAAAGTGGTTAATGGGCTACAACTCTGTATTCGTCGGTACATGTGTACTGAACCAAAAGACGTGTACTGTGTAATGTTGCACCCCTATGGTAGATATAATGGTCATATGTCATGAAGTCATGGGTTGCTGATAAATTGAGGGGCTGTTGACTGGTCTCTAGGCACACACAGACAAAGTGAGTGTACTGCGGCTAACCGAGAGCCTCATCATCTCAGCATCTTACGACAGAACCGTCAAACTGTGGGACAGACACACTAAGAAACAGGTATTTTTATTATTTCTTTCAAGCACACTATATAGAAGGGATGGATTTGCGATCACCTCAACTCTTCCGCCAGTGTATATTCCATTTCCTTTCTCATTTTCAGATCGGCATGTTTGTATGTAGAGGCCCTGTCAAGGTGCTGGAGGTGAACCCTCATAACCCCAAGGAACTCGTTTGCGGAGATATGCAGGGTCATCTGTACTTCCTGTCCTGGAGAGGTTGATTTCCTCATAGTCCGTACATTCGTAATCTTTAATCAGTTGTAATGTTGCAGTCTGTACATTTTCATTTACTTGCACCCTAACCCTTTGTTTTGCACTAATGATACTATTGCCTTAAAGGTACAGTGTGTAATATTTAGCAATATAATTGCAATATAATACACATAACTATGTTTTCAGTGGTGTATAAAGACCTTACATAATGAACCGTTATGTTTTTATTACCTTAGAATGAGCATTTCTATCTACATGCACCGCGGGTCCCCTTTCATGTTTAAATCGCCATTTTGCAGCGGCATGATTCTACAGTTGCCCTAAACGGACAAACACTCTACAGAACGCGTTTTGTCACTATGTTTTTGTTCTTCTTCTTCGTTGGTGTTTTTAGAGGCAGCTTGCATCGTCACTACGTTCAATATGCACAAAGAAGTAGTAGTAGTAGTAGTCGACTGGTTTATTAAAAATCAGAAACCGTTCTTTGTTAGAAGTAAGAAGAAACCTCATTGCTTGACTAGCTACTCTCTGCTGTATCAGACAACAACATCTTTGTCCTGTGTCGGCCACCGTAGCTTCTCTGTGTGCTTTGAAAGGGAGGGGTGAGCGGTGGACTGAGCTGCTTGTTGCAATTTGCAACCTCACCACTAGATGCTGCTAAAATTTACACACCGCACCTTTAAACTAAGCCATTATATGAAGAATATTTGCTTTGTTTTTGTTATATGAAAATGACAACCACTTTTTATATTCGGTTGTTTTCAGTAAATTGAAAGGATTGTACAGGTATGAAAATCTTTTTTGGGTGAATAAACTGTCTGTAAGATCACATGGGGAGAAGCAGATGTCCACTGAATGTGCTGTGGTGGTGTTCTCCATTGTCAAAAATCCATTGGCCAGGATAGAGATTTACCATTACTTTATCCCATTCTTCTAGTAGCAGTGAGACTCCATTTGAAGAACTGATAAAACTACCATGTCGGTGCCCATGTGTGGAAATCATATGCTGGTCATTTTTAAACAGGCCCGCGGTAACGGCTTTCTGTAGATTTCCGACGGCCTTTGAGAAAACCCGGAATACTGTGAAGATTCCTGTATCAAACAAAGGTTAATTAGATCTATACAGAGAGATATTAACACTAAATGAACTAATTCACCTGTATTTGCATCATAGGCGTTTCTAGTGTTGAGGAAGTCTTGTTTGTAAATCAGGGTGTGTAAAACATTATAAAAGGGTCCAAAGTTCTGTGCTCCAAAATAGGTCAACAAAGAGGCTGAGAAAAAGCCCCTTTAGGAGCAAAAAAAATACTTATACATTAGATTACAAATGTTTCATTATATTTACATATCGTTCAAAAGGTTGGGGTTCAGATTCTTTAAAAATGTTTTTGAAAGAAGTCTCTTAAGCTCACTAAAGCTGCATTAATTTAATCAAAGATACTGTAATGTAATATTTATCAAAAACAGTAATATTGTGAAATATCTAGTGAAGGTCTTGCGTGTTTAGAACGACATGAGGGTGAGTAATTAATGACATAATTTTCATTTTTGGGTGAACTAACCCTTTAATATCACTATGAGTTTCTTGAACCAACATCACATCATATTTCTTTTGTCTTATCAGTTGTGCTAAACTGTCTTGTTGCCATGCCTGGGTTTTGTAAGTGTGTGTATTTACGTATATACTGTATGTGCCTGTGTGGAGATATATATATATATATATATATATATATATAATATATATATATATATATATATATATATATATATATATATATATATATATATATATATATATATATATATATATATATATAAATAATATATATATTTTACCCCAGTAAAATCTCCATTTTCTGGAAACCACTCTAGTGTTCACTGATAACGTGAGCAGAGGAATGTAGGTACTGGAGCTGGCTCTTATCCATGCACTCAATCTTTCTCTTTCCTCTCGTATGTTATATAGGAGACAGGGGCAAGTATGTTGTCTATGAATAATTCAGCTACGCTATCTCTCTTGTGTGACATGTTTGCTAGTGTCCAGTCAGAGTAATAATGTGCACTTGAGTGAGAAGATGAAATGGCAGGTATGCTGGATGAGCATATTTATTAACTGTAAATTTAACACTTTTTGATCTATTGACAGTTCACCCAAAGATGAAAATTCTGTCATTTACTCACCTTCATGATTTTACAAACCTGTATTATGTTGCTGTTGTTTTTCAGTGTGACACAAAACAAGAAATTTTTAAGTAGTTGGTAGTGTCTGTCAAGCTCCAAAAAGGAATCATACTAAATACTATCTTTTTTAAATTACTTTATGTTTTCTTTTGATATTTTCCTTAAGTAAATAGTTTTCTATTGTAATTTATGATCATTAAAATATATTGTATTTATTATGTATTTTATTTCAATGTAGCTAAAGCTGCAGATACTTTGTCAGCTTTAACGTTCAAGCACAAATGAAAGTAAAGTATTTTACTAGCAACATTTTATCGGCAGCCTCGTAGGCAAGTTTGACATTTTGAATAAAAAGTGGTGTAAAACTGTGAACGGGGCAAATTTAAATGATAGTCATTTAAAAACACCCCAGTAAATTATTTTCACAGTTGTTTTTAGTACGGGTGCGTCGAAGGTCGGAGAACACACAGGTCAATGTGCCGGGAGAGACGTGTCAGCAGTAAGGCCAAAGATGGTCGTGTTGAGATTATCAATTCTAGTTTTCCCCATACTTGCAGCATTATTATGCAACTCAGTAGTTGATAACTTTTAAACATCCTCAGGGTGTATCCTTTCCCTAGCCCAAAGTTTTCTAAGAGTAGTTTTATGTGAGTACCCTCTGGCAATCTGCATTCCCAGTGTGCAGCGCCACCTTCTCCCTGATTGATTCTGACGCTGCCTTCTGAGAAGAAAGGATATGAATCTCCCTAGAGTTTACTCTGATGCAGAGACATGCTGTGGACCTCGACGCTGCAAAACCTTGTTGACGCGAAGGGAATTGAGTAGTGTGCTTAACTGCCCTTCGTTTCAGGGATGATAATGTCTTTCGAGGATATATGCGTTTCACTCTTGTCATTGACAGCAATTGCAGCGTCATTGAAAGAGTACGGGAACAATTTAAAGTAGCGTTCCAAAAAGTAATCAATACAGTTGCTAAGATATAAAATATACATTTTTATAAGCACAGGAAATGTAATTGTCCTCTACCTTTACTAAGATAAAGCTATTATAAATTATTACGCATAGTGTGGACAAACAGTTGTTTATGATGCAATCTATTTTATGTTATAAAATATGTAACATACTTTCATAAATGTCATGCATTTTTCAGAACACTGGGCGAGATACGGAATATAAAGATTGTTCAGTAAAATGCAGAAAAAATAATACCTTTTGATAATCTGATCGAAAGACAAGCAGCATACCTAGTCTAGATAATGACTTGGAAATAAATTCACTATATGTTAATTTCAGTTTTAATTCTATAGATCTATGTGCTTTTATGTTAAGATCAGAAAACACTTTTATTTCTTCCTATAAAGGCAGAGAACAAATAGCTTAGATAAATTATTAAGCTGACCTCATATGACTTTTATTAAAGTATGCATATTGGAAAAGTTTCACAATCTTGGTCTTTTTTTATTATTTTTTTATTTTTATATAAGAGTGTCTTTATTTATGATTTTCCTGGAATTTTCATTTGAGTGCAAAACTGCCCTAACTCTATTCCACCACTCCATAGAGTTAAGTCTGTTCAAAACATGCTGTGAAGTTATAATGGCATTTGCTTCAGGGAAAGGCAAACCATTGCTCACGCTCATGACTGGAGTGTAGACACACTCCGCCAGGCCTGATGGAAACGAATGGCTGAAAGGTTTCTGGAGATTTACGCTGTGTTATGATCACACAAGCCCTGCATCCGTATTTTCACTGAACACATGTGTGTCTTCTCATGTGTGAAGACTACTGGCTGATCAGGGTGAAAAATACTGACAGCGCCTAACGTGAATTTGACAGCTGGATGATTGATGGATAATTAATCTATTGATTTGTTCATATTTTTCATGTTTTGAGAGATGTGTACAGAATGCTGGTGCCTCAGGGAATGGGTTTCTATCAGGAGAAACACGGCCATGTGTGATATATATATTTTTTTTTTCTGAAACTAACCTTATAGCAGCGCTTCTGAAGTGCTTTTACATGCTTAGTTCAGAACTAATGGTATAAGTGGTTTTAGCTTAGAGGATTGAGGCATTTCTTTCTTTAGGGTTTCAAATGATCTTTCTAAATCTATAAAACTATTTACATGTGCATAGTTGGGCTAGCTAAATAAATAGGCTTATCCATTTAATTACCAGGTTTACTTTTAAAAGGGAGGATAAATGCCTTCCAAATCTTTTTTTTTTTTTTTTTTTTTTTCCAAGGCCATGCATCTCATCAAACTTTACGGTATTTGGAAGTTCTTGCATAGATGCTAGGCAAATTACACAGATGCCAACTTGAGCAGGTTGCGTGACATCCTCATCCTCAAAACTATGAATAGAACTATGTAAGGTAAAAGAAAATATGACCTAAACTACAAATATGAATTTGCAATGAGAGTAAACATGTTTTGTGCCAAGCACAATGTGTTTTATGTGGTGGGTTGCATAGAAACAATTGAAATTTATTTCAAAAATCACATTTTTAAACAGGCCCAAAAAACTGCAAAATTATTATCATGACTGAAGAGGAAAACTGACAATTGTGTTCAGCAGTAATTAAACTGTAGTTCATGGTATTAGTAATTATTAATATTGGGTCATTGACAAATAAGGCTTTTAAATGTTTGCTGATTACTAACAATATCTCTAATGTTTTTAACTACTTGTAAATCATGAGAAAATTCCCATTCTAAACAGTGACACGGGGCAGTGCAGTCGCCTGTCAATGATGTCAGTTACCCTTTGTTACCACCTTTACTGATGTAGAAACCACATGACAACAGTGCCGTGGACAAATGCGGAAGTAGTGTCTAGCGTCCAGCAAACCACTAGCTTGCTTCAAGCAGTTCCTTGTTTACTACTTGCACGTTTTATGGTGGATTGTGTTACTTATTTATGGAACATAATTACTGTTTACCATCTGCCGCTGGTTCTGTCGACAAGGACAGCTCCCGTAAACGTAAGCGTACGGGCCAACCAAACGACCCAAGAAGAGTTTGGGACAAGAGGAGAGAAAGAGCGAGGATCATTATCGGTGTTGCATTTTCTAGATGAAGAGAGCTTCGCGACAAACCACCTAGAAAGAGATGCCGATCTCGCTTATGTTTTACTCAACAGGTGAGTTGTTTTCATTCGTATCTTTACAGAAAACATATGCCATTATAGCGATCAACACGATTATTATGGGGCATACACTCCAAACGCGGGGCATCGCGTCTGATCCAGCGTCTGATCGCGTCTTTGCATTGACTTTGTATGTAATCTACTCGCGCAAATCGTTGAACTCGCGTTTGCTATGTATGCCCAATTGTTGTGTTTGAATGTACACAAGTGTATATATTTGTTGAACAAGTGGTAATCGTTTTCATATCATCTGACTAAACAGTAATCAATTAATTTGATAATTTACTTTAAAACTATATTTGCTGTATTGTATTGCAATATAGCATGATGCAATATGTAATGGTGGCATGTGAAAATTGTCTTTGTCAGACATTTACGAAATCCAGTATTGGATAGATTGTTAGTTACTGTAGCAGCTACAGTGTAGTTATCATAATTTTACATCAATACCTCAATAAAAATTGTGCTGTCAATACATATGGTAAAGCGGAAGCAGCGCCGCCGATTGTGGCATAATAAAAGTTCCGCTGCTCGTGACGCATGTGTTACGCAATCGCTCCAGCGGCCTCATTCAGCTCCCACAACACTCGCTCCTGCTCTGCTTCATGCTACAGTAACGTTAATAATCGCATCCATTAACATGTTTTCTTCCCAAGTCCTATTGCACTGTCTGTTGAGGGATAATCGCATCCATTAACATGTTTTCTTCCCAAGTCCTATTGCACTGTCTGTTGAGGTGGAGACCACATGTCCCAAGATTCCACAATCAAGCTTGCCGTCATCAAGCTACGCCTTTGTTTTGAATAGGCCTCTAGCGGACAAAATTATTACATATTGCACCTTTAAGTGTTAACAATGAGATTGTTTATATATATATATATATATATATATATATATAAAATCAATTAACACTGTTTTTGTCATTTATTACAAGATGGAAAAAATGTGTCACCAGAAAAGTCGACCAGAAAAATCGAATGACGATATTTTCAAACAATGCTAACAGGTTGATATCTAGCTAGCTAGTTAGCATGCTGCGACTGCAACTCATCATCATTTGAACTACTTTTGGTACCACTTTTTACATTTTAGCAATAAATAAATTATTGTAATTACACTTGTTTGTCTGTTATTCTTTTATTTATAACAGTTTGGTAATGGGTAGGTGTAGGATTAGTGGCTCAAAGTATCCTTTTAATGTAATATTTTTACTAAAATTGTCATTTTCTTACACATTTCTGTCCATTATGTTTTATTCTTTTAACATTCTGTATGGGTATGTTTAGGTTCGGGGTGGGGTTTAGGGATCTTACATTTATCTACAAAACGATAAAAGGGAAATTATATATATTTTTGACATGAAAGATTTGTAAATATTTGAAGTATTTAAGAATTTTTATGTCTAAGTGTTATAAATACGTCAATATTGTATGTTTCAGCACCTTTCTAAACGCACAAAAATGTACGTAACTTTTAAAGACACAAAACATATTTATACCTACATATTAACAATGAGACCAGGATGAGCCAGAGGCACACATTTCCAATGAGCTTGGGCTGATTAATATTAATATTTTGTACAATATACCATTTTGGTACTGTATTGGGTAGCCACTTGATGTATAATGTAAAGTGAAGCAAAAGCAGTTGAGAGCCACTGTCTTGTGTCAAATCTTTACCTTGACATTAGCCTACAGGTCTAATTTTGCACAAGATTATAAACCTGACTATTACTACTAATAGTGAGATGGTTATTAAAACTGTTTTTATAGTGCTTAAGCTACTAGACAGAATTCATTAGAGATGAAAGAAAGGACCCCTGTGGATATACCTCTGCTTTAAAGAATGAAATGAAATGCATATTTGAACACAGATCTCATCTTGTGTTAAACTTTAATTAGTGGTTTATTTTCTGCAGAGGAAAAAAAAAAAATCTAACTCACAAAATATCTTTAGAAGAGTAGCAGGAGGATATAATGGAAATTAAGTTATATGGATTACTAAAGCAAAGTGCTTATCAACTACAGGACAGCAACTTTTTATTATTTTTTTATTTGAGTTTTTGCCTTCCCTGGACAGGACAGTTATAAGAAAAAAGAAGAGGACAAGAGAAAAATGAAACGAGGATGTGGCCAGAATCTAAGTTGAATCCCCAAGAGCACAATATCACTTTTTATTTGCCCTGATGTGCACTTATCAGTACTGCAATTCAATCATTTTTTTTTACATCAGTGATGTAAATTTTAAATTACAGTTTCTTCTTTTGTCGCTAATTAGTTTTTAAAATTATGACAGGCATCTGATTAAATATTATGCTCAGTGCATGAGTTATCAGTGTTCTTTAATACAAAACCAGCAAGAAACTAATCTCATAACAGTGATACTTTCAGTACCTCTGAGCTATGGGGTTACTTTTCTTATTTGACACATTAGTCTCACATTAAAGCTTTCGACTGAATTCCCAGTCGTGCAACTTTCTGAGGCAGCTTTTGAAGTTGGTTACTGGTTGGTTCGGGGTAATCATTTACAGCTAACAGGAGGATTGATGGAGAGGTCTGAAAGGACATATCAATAATTCACAAACTTGAAATGTGAAAAGTTACTGCCATGCTTTTGAGAAAGGAGAATTAAATTGAGCCTCAGGCCATTCTGGGCAACTTTCTCAAAACAATCCATCAAAGTTGTACGGTGAAGAACTCTCATAGCATCACAAACGAAACTACCGTATAGTCGACGCAAATTTCTAACTAACAAAGGGAAATTTCAGATTGTGCTGTGCTGTCTAGCTTGTCTCTTTTTAAGTTTGATATAAAGAACAAAACATGAAAGCCTTCAATACCATTTAATCTCAGAATAAATAAAAAGAGTGAATCCAGCCAGCGGCTCTAAATATTTCATACGTGCCTTCATAATAAGTGAGTTCAACTACAGGACAGGTACGTTTGTGTCCCAAAGGTTGTTTTTATGATACATAACATGTTAGTATTAAAATTAGCCTTAGCAAGATTGTTTTATTGCATAAATGTTTAAAATGTCATTTCCACCACATATGTTATAAAACAAAATACAACCAGATCTCATTAGAAAACCACTATTTTACATTTTGGCGAAATGTAATTTGATTTGTACAAAAAGATGCAATTTTTAGAAAAAATTAGGCACCTGAACTAACCATCAATGACGAGTAAGTAGATTGTACAAAAATGTACAAATACATTGCTACCAGTTTGCCAAAACGTAAAATAGTTACGAATTCCCATGGGAATGTCTTGAACAATACATAATTTGAGATATGTATGATGAAAATTACATTTTTGTATGTTCAGATAAATGACAAAAACTACAGAAATCTTGTAACTAATTTTTAAACACTGTTGTATTGTTAGTGGACAAAAACTATAGTGAGAGTGAAAAGTGTGTTTTAAGTGTGTTTTTTTTTTTTTTTTTTCTAAAATCCAAAGTTTAAAAAGTGCCTATATTTTCAGAAACATCCAATTATGCCAATCGTCATAATTATGATAATTGATTGTGTTACTAACAGCTATGCTTCAATCTTTAGAATGACACAAGAAATGTATTATATCTGAGCTCGGGCCAGGACCCACACTACTGAACACAATATACAGAAGTGGATCAAAAAAGTTCATCAAAGTTGTCCTAAGAAGAAGGTTTTGATCCACTTCAAATGTTGACTACTATATTTTACCAGAGCACAAATAGTACTATTATAATGTAGCTCCACTATCTTTTCCTTGCTTTTTCATCTCCGCTCTTTCATCTCACATCCACTTTTAAAAGTTTTTGAGCATGTCAAGTAAAACTTGAGCCATAACTTCAGCATGTTCATTGGCCTTGATTTGATTCAAACAGTAAGATGGCACTATATTGTGGTTACACTTTCTTGAATCTTTTGCACACAGGAACTTCACAAAACTCCTGAGATCTGAGTTTTTCTTTTTCGAGGGGGGAAATTTTTGTACCTACTCCATGTAAAGAGTATGTGTTAACCACTAATGCAAAATACAACACATAAAATCAATAAACAAAAACATCAAAATGACAATCCATCAACCACAGTGCTGTGTATAGATTATAGCTATATTTATGTGTTTGAGCTGAACTTCTGTCATTTAGAAGTGAGTGAAATGATGTCCCATTGATGGATTATATAACACATTAAAAATAGTCAAAAAGGCCTGGAGGGTGTATAAACCTGTAAGCAAACAGGGACTGAAGAGACACAACAGCAAAAATACAGGTAGACCGTATGCTTGTGTAAACAGGCAGGTCAAATCAAATGAGCACAGGAAGTAAAACACCTCCAGGCTCACATGGTTTCAGAGAGAAGACTTTATTTAAATAATTAAAGATTTTTCTCATTTAAAACCTTTTTAAATTCTCTCTAGACCCATCAAAGAAAATAAATAGTAAATGAAGTCCCATTTCCACTAATAAAAATCCACAATGACAGCCATTTCATTCAGTGCTTCTTCAAAAAGCACATACAGTACACAGATAAGCCAAAACATTATGACCACCTGCCTAATATGCTTTTGGTCCTCCCCATGCTGCCAAAACAGCAAAGGCCCACTGAGGAATGGACTCTATAAGACCCCTGAAGGTGTGCTGTAGTATCTGGCACCAAGACATTAGCAGCAGATCCTGTAAGTTGAGAAGTGGAGCCGTTGTGGATTGAACTTGTTGGTCCAGCACATCCCACAGATGCTCAACTGGATTGAGATCTGGGGAATTTGGAGGCCATGGCAACACCTTGAACTCTTCATCATGTTCCTCAAACCATTTATAAGCAGTGTGTGCAATATGGCTGGGTGCATTATCCTTCTGAAAGAGTCCACTTCCACCAAAGAACACCATTGTCAGGGGTGTACCTGGTCTGCAAAAATGTTTAGATGGGTAGCATGTGTCAAATTTGTGACCACATGAATGGTCAGACCCAGGGTTTCCCAGCAGATCATTGCCCAGTGCATTACACTCCCTCCACTGGCCTGTCGTCATCCCACAGTGCATCCTGTTGCTATCACTTCCCCAGGTCCATGTGAAACAAAAGAAAATGGGACTTATCAGATCAGGCGACCTTCTTCCACTGGTCCAAGGTCGAGTTTTGCCACTGACGTGCCACCACATCATCATAGGCAATCAAGTTTGCCCAGGCCTGGTCTAGGTAAATAACCTAGAGTCCAAGGAGGAACAAACCACAAACTGGTGACAGGGTATTAGCCGTCCAAGCCTGTCCCATCTGGTCTGAGCCAACAGAACGTCTACAGTGGCAAAAGTCACACACATTTTTAATGATGGTTATGGGAGAAATGTGTCAATACACAGTGCATCCCACTCTGCTGTACGAGATTTGTTCTTTTACGAGATTTCAATGATGGTCGGTTTTATTCAGTAATGAGATTTCAATGACGGTCGGTTTTGTTCCTCTCTGAGATTTCAATAATGACCGTTTTCTCCATTACGAAATTTCAGTGTCACTCGACAAGATTTCAATGACAGTCTGTTTTTGTTTCTTAATGAGATTTCAATGAGGGTCAGTTTTGTTCCTTTACAAGATCTCAGTGACTGTCAGATTTGTTTCATTACGAGATTTCAATGACGGTCAGTTTTGTTCCTTTGTGAGATCTCAATGGCAGATGGTTTTGTTCCTTTACAAGACACTGAAAACTGACTGTCATTGAAATCTCGCAACCGAACAAAACCGACTATCATTGAAATCTCATAAAGGAACAAAACCGACAGACGATTTCAATGATGGTCATTGAACAGTTGGTTTTGTTCCTTTATGGGATTTCATTGATGGTCGGTTTTGTTCGGTTACGAGATTTCAATGACAGTCGGTTTTCAGTGAGATCTCACAAAGGAACAAAACCAACTGTCATGGAAATCTCGTAATGAAACAAAACTGACAGTCATTGAGATCTTGTAAAGGAACAAAACTGGCCGGTTTTGTTTTGTTACGAGAATTTAATGATGGTCGGTTTTGTTTCATTGCGAAATTTTAATGATGGTCGGTTTTGTTCCTTTACGAGATCTCAATGACAGTCAGTTATCAGATATCACAAAGGTTGACAGTTTTGTTATAAGACCTCAATGACAGTTAGTTCTGTTCCGCTTCATGATTTTAATGATGATCATTTTTTTTTCCTTTATGAGATCACTGAAATCTCATAGCGAAACAAAACTGATAGTCATTAAGATCTCATAAAGGAATAAAATTGACTTAACGAGATTTCAGTAACAGCCTGTTTTGTTCTATTATGACATTTCAATTATGGTTGGGTATGAGAGTTCAATGATGGACGTTTTTTCTTTACGAGATCTCAATGACGGTAGATCTTGTTCCTTTGTTTCATTACGAGATTTCAATGGCTTGATCTCAATGGTGGTCAGTCTTATTCCTTTACAAAATTTCAGTGACGGTCGCTTTTCTTTTTTAAAAGCAAAATTAATAATTTAAGGATATGTTAAACTGATTACAAGTGATATGGCTTATCTTGTTAGAAAAGTTTTGTATTTTGAATAAATTCTGTTCTTTTTAACGTTTTATTCATCAATAAATCCTGAAAAAAGTATCACAAATTCCAAAAAATATTAAGCAGCACAGTTTCCAACATTGATAATAAATCAGCATATTAGAATGATTTCTGAAGGATCATGTGACACTGAAGACTGTAGTAATGGCTGATTAAAATTCAGTTTTGCATCACAGAAATAAATAATATTTTAATGTATATTAAAATAGAAAAACATTATTTTAATAATATTTCACAATATTATTCTATATTTTAGATCAAATAAATGCAGGCTTGATGAAAATTAGACTTCTATCAAAAACATTGAAAATAGTAATGAAAAAAATAGTGCTTCATTGTAAGAACTAAATAAAGTACTATATAATTTGTGATGTGAAACTAACTAATTGCCTACCTACCTGCATGGTATGCAATGTAATGTAGGGATTATTATTCTTGCCCCAGGGTTGCACCCCTTTTTTCTGGGGATTATTTTAACCCTTTATTCAGTACAGTTTATTGTGACTGTGATGTGCTGTATGGACTATTTTAAACCAGGATGACACCCTTTATAAAGTACAGTTTATTGTGACTGTACTGGGGCGTTAGGACTCATGCAGGCCACAGGCTGCTCAGACCCGCTTGCCTCTCTAACACCTCTTCCCACAGATACCCAGTCTCCTAGAAAGTCTCCCATCCATATATATACCAGGCTCAACCCTGCTTAGCTTCAGTGGGTGTGCAGGTGAAAGCTTCAGGTTAACTGCTGCAGAGCTTCTCAACCATCTTTCCAACCATATACCATTTACATAGAAATATAAGTCTACATATACATTATTAAAAACAAAAAACAAAAAAACAAAACACACTCTGTGTAAGATTGGACCACTAGATGATAACAACCTTTTCATCAAGTTGTCAACATCACCTGACCACATTTTCCCTTGCTATTTTTGCCATAGCTAACACAATTTCAGCAGCAAGAGAAAAACTAACACGTATGTTTACATGACAACGATGTACTAAAAACGGACAACTTTACTAAAATGCATGCCACAATACATGCTGGGAGCCATGGATGAGTTTTAACTGGTGCACCCAGAATGCAATGCAGCATAAAGCTTTTTGTTGATTGTCACCATTGTTAAGATTCATTTGCTGATTCTTAATGTCAGTGTGTTTCTGAATGATACAGCATTTCGAAACTGCCCAGGATGTTTTTTTTTTTATTATTTAATTCTTCTTCAAATGATCAGATTGCTTTGACACTGTTGGAGCAAATGCTGCAGTCTCACAAGATCAGCAAAAAATTTAGAGGCGCTAATAACACTAAAACCTAACAGTAAGTGATGAAGTTTCAGATATGATAAATGAAGCAAACCACTTTATAATGCATATACTTTCTTTATGCAGCAAGCATTTTTTTGTGTGTGTGGGTGTTTTCTAAACAGTGTTAAAGCAGCCATAAAAAAAAGTTATTTTGAAAATTCAAGGATCAAGAGCACAAATAAAGGAAATGATATTCACCAAAATGGTGTCTCAAAAATATATTATTTTCAGTTGTTTAATCATCTTCTGCTGAGATCTTGAGAGATTTAATTTGTTTGAAGTTGATGTTTCAGTGGCTGACATCAGATCAGCTATTTTTTGCAATAGAAATGAATTCGAATGCAAAAGATCTCAACAAAATATGGCTGAAACATTTGAAATAAAATAATTATTCACAAATGATATTTTTTACAATTTAAATAAATATATTTTTATATATATAAATATATATTTTCCTTTTTAACTATGAAATAAGTCAAATTAGGTTAAATGAATGAGCTGTGGTATTGAAAACTTAAAAAAGTTCACTTTACCTTCGTAAAGTTATTCCAACTAAACTTTATAAGATCAATTAACTAAATTTGTCAAGTTGAAAACACTTAAAATTCTAAGTAAATACAACTTAACTGAGTCAATGTAAAAAGATAACTCAAAAAGTTAAGTTAAAGAAACTTCCTGATTTTTTTTTTTTTTTTTTTTTTTTTTTTTACATTTACAGTACAGTGTGTGGCCTGCTTGTGGCTCAGATTTGGTAAACAGGAGCGGTCAGCACAAGTGCCATCATTCCATGCTACATGTGGCCTAGATCATCATACCATGCGTGGCAGATGTAGGCCGGATTTGGGCTGGCACCAAGTTGCTATCTGTTGGTATCTACATTTTAATATGAGATGCATAACATAGCCAGTGTGTTATGTATCTCATATTAATGTTTGGCCACATTTCACTATATGTATTTAGGTTTAAATACATTTTGACAACTTACTGAAAAATAAGAATGGCAATAGGATTGTTTGCACAGCTTTTAATTTTCCAGTTAGAATATCTAAAATAGTTCTAACAAGATAAAACAAACAAACAAAAATGTAATGATACTAAGACTTCATAAAATGTATCTTTAATACGATTTGGCATATTCTATGAGCACAGCAAGTTATATTCATAGATACAATTTATGAAAACAAGTCTCTTACATTGCTGCTTTTATAGTTAATGTATGGTGTTTTAAAGATTTTTATATATTTTTCGTAAAAACAAGTGTAAAATACATGTTTTTCCTTATTATTGTAGTCTGTATTGAATTTGGTTTATAATTTCTGTTTCTAACTAGCTGTCAGAGGAAAAGAAAAGATTTAAAGATTTTCCTCTAGCTGTACATCTGTGAAATGTTTCATGTTTTACATGCTGTTTGCACGTTTCAGAATATGTACAGTTCACATACTACATAAATACATACAAATGCTAATGAGATTACCCTGCTAAAAGATGTTGTATCTTTTATCTTTCCAGAAAGAGATATACTGCCCTAAATGACAGGTTTACTCATTGAACAGGCAGCAGGCCCCAGAGATCAGGTTTCCACCTGCACCATCACTAGCTGACAACTCTATTTTTTAATCTTTCTGTGAGATCATATCGTTCAGACGTATAAAACAAACTGTTTAAATCAAACGCAAATGTATATTTCAAGATCACCTATTTCATCTCCCCACTCTGAATGTCGTCTTAAGCCTTCTCATCATGTCAGCCGTCATTATCAGTTATTTGCATGATGTCGCGTAATTACCGGCCCAATCTGGAGCGATAAGCACCCCAGGCAGACAGAATCATATCAGATTCAAAAGATACGGTGAAGATATCATCCTGAAATAATTACGATGCTTTCGCCTGCTCTTGGAGAAGTAGAAATCACCTAGCCTACAAATAAACCATAACAAAGCAATGAGCATTAAACACAGAGAATCAATAAGCTTGCTCTAATTCTATAATTTATTAGAATGATATTATTGATTCTGTCAGCAATGTTCCTATGTAGTTGATTCTAATTTGGGCTCTGCTTGCACTGCAAACACAAATGTGTATGTCTATTAATGTAGACTACTGATGTTTGTCTATGTTTGTCATTACTGTGAACTTTAGCCTCCATGCAGCGTTTATTGAACACGGCTGTCTAAAATACTTGATTCTGATTGATCAATTACTCCATCCAATGGTCAGATGTTTTCTACCGGCACTAGGCCTACTTTCATGTCTCTCGTATCGCCGCAGACTCGCGTTCTAGTTTCATAAAAATATATAATTTATCGATTGTAGAGAAAATTTCCTCACAGGACTTAACTATCTGCCTTGTAATGTAATATATATTTTATTGTCTTTACACTATCACACTTAGTAAAGCAATAAGCCCCAAGAGCCGTGGTTTACCCCCTTAGCTGTTATAAATTCACTGTAAACCATGGCTTCACAGGGCTTATTGCTTTTATAAAACAATTACCACACAATATAAATATTACAGCCAAAAAATATGTATCAATGCAACTGAATAAATGAAGTAAAATCATTAAAAGCCTTCCTTCTGTTGGAAAAAATAGTCCCTGGCCGTGAACAGCAAAAGAAGTTACATTTATTATGCCATTAGATGGCGGCAAAGATTGTTTTTATGAGCGAGTCACTCAGTCACAAAGACTTTTATATTGAAACTTGTTGTAAACACGAAACAAGACGATATGACAAATGCTTTACAATCTCAGTGTCAGCAGGGCTCTGGAAAACCCATTAAATGTTAAAAGGACAAGATCACAGTGGACATTCAAACTGATTTTTTATTATGAACATAGGACTGACCTGAAAGAAAATGCTAAATCTGAATCCAGGTAATTCACTCAGTCACTCGATATCTCTCTCACAATACTCTTCTACACAATGCAGTAAGCTTCAAAATCAATAGAAAACAAACATATGTTTACGTTGCTAAGAGTGGTTGCTAAGACAGATGCATCAACATACTGTACACATTCAGTGGCGCAGCGATACTTATGTAATGCGGTCAGCTGTATGTTTTCGGGAATTTTACAAAGGCTTTGAACGCGGCTCAACCAATCAGAATCAAGGACCGGAACTATCCGTTGTATAATATATATATATTTTTTTTTACAATGCTATCTGGAATTCTTTCTTGCTGACTCACTGTCATCCATGAGTCATGTCTGAAACCGGTGCTACTTTCATGTCTCTCGTGTCAAATTGCAGACTCATGCTCTCATTTCATACTTTAGTATTATTAATATTATTAATGTAGTAATTTCAACTCAAAACTATTTTTCATGTTTTGTTATTTATTTATTTGGTGAGTTGTCACTAATAAGCCCGTATCAGGATCCTGCTCATCCTGTTGGGGTTTATTTTTTTTATTTTTACATTATCCTTTACTGCCCCAGATAACAAGCAATGATTGAAATAATGGTAAATCAATATTAATGTGTTAACTGCATTGAATCAATATCCCTTTTGCACCCGGAATTAATGTTGAAAAATGTTGAAATTTCAACAAAAAAAAAACAATGGTAATGGCATTGAATCAATGTTACAATGTGATGTTGGTTGCACTCTCAGAAAATGAAACACAACTGACTTAAAGCCACACAGCCTGAAATCAACTGAAAATTAAAGAAGACAATAAATCTCTCAAGATCTCAGCAGAAGTTCTTTTTGAGAATTAACAGAAAAACAAAACAAAAAAAGAAAAAAAAAACAAGAAAAAGAAAAAATGATAATCACATGGATCATCATCATAAAGCAAAATCATTTACTAATCATACTCCTAACCAAAAGTGTATAATTGTTTTGAATAGGTTACATTCATCAACAATACTTTCTGGCAAGGTGATGATACACGGGGCAACTTTTTGAGCAATGTTGCTGGGCAATGTTGCCGTCAACGGGCAACCTGATGAGACACAGGGCAACCAATTAGGGCAACAGACAGTTGGCAGCAACTAATCAGAGAGGAGCAAATCTATTGCCAACTTAATAAATACTTTATTATAAACACTTGTTAGGCACTTTATTTCAACTTTTCAAATATTTTCTTCATTTTTATTAAAAATAAATGCCTTTCCGATCTGATTTGTGACAGGAAAAGGGAGAAGAGCGAGTTCGGCAAAAGGCGGATTCGAACCCGCGTCGATCGCATCAAAAGCTGTTCCAATGTCAAACGCCCTACAGCCTACACTACTACAGACGTTGAAAATTCAAAAGTCTTTTTAGTATTTTACTGAAATCCTTCAATAGCTTCATTACAGCATACACACATTACTTTCGGACAGGTGTTGGTATTTTAAGCAATATATGAGGTAAACTCAAATTTGGGTTGACGCATGACAACTTACTAGCGTAAAAAGATAAAAGTTCACACTCCTTTTCTCCGCTCCACTGCCGCTGAGAGGCCGCCATCTTGTTTGAATTTTTTCTGAAATCTCCGAACCGGTCACGTGATCGGCTGCTAACATTCTGATTGGAGGATCTCAAAAAATTGCCCACGACCGATCTAACGTATCCAGATATATATTTGTTGCTCATTCTCAGTGGAAAAAGTTCCCAAGCAACGTTGCTCGGCAACATTGCTCAAAAAGTTGCCCCATCACCTTTCAATCTTGACTTTTAAAGTGCAAAAAATCTTTAGACACACAAACATCAAGAATCAGCATATGAATCTCAACAATGGTGACATGCTTCATGCCACAATGCATGCTGGGAGTCATGGGTTGCATACGCGTGATTTTTTTCCCCAAACCAGTTAAGTGCAAACCACGCCCCTTTACGTTAAAACCCCACCCCGCAGCCTTGACTCACGTCTCTAGCTCGATTTCATTGGTCAACTAAATCACGGCGCTGATTTGCCACACCGCCCCACATGAAAAAATACTATAATTTATATTAAGTACGATAGTGTTTGTAAACCGCACTATGGTAAAATGTAGTATAGAGTGTATATTTAAGTATTTACAACACTTTGTTTATGAATGCTACAGAATACTGTAGCATTAACTATAGTGAACTGATAAACTGTAATGAACAGTACAGTTTACTCTAGTAAAAACTAAAGTATACTATAGTGTATTGTAGTATAAGACACCCTATAGTTGTAGAATACTTACAGTATTGGGTAATTTGTTTATATTACTATAGTTTTTATATTACCACTACAACTAAAATTAAATTTGTGGTGGTAAATTCTAAAGTACTTTACTATAGTATGGTTCAAAACACTATAGTAATTACTATTATTTACTATAATATTTTTCATGTGGGAAACTAATTTTAATACAATACCCAATATACAAAAGGGATACACAAGTGTATACAAAGTGAAACGTTGCACACACAATTTACAACTTAAATAAAAAGGATGCATAAAGTGAATTAAAAGTGCATAAAACTACACACATATAGATTATAAAACACCCACAAACAAAAGGGTTTAAAAAATATATATATATATATATTCTTTAGCTTATTCTTCATTCTTTAGTAAACAATATGACCTCATTACCCTGCAGTCTAAGGCTACCTGAAGCTGCGCAGACCAATCAGAGTATGACATCAAAGTACCCAGAGACTGATTTGAAAGCACACCTTTCTTTGAAATAATTTAATGATTACAAATGATCACAGAGCTGATTAAGAAAAAATACCACAGCACTGTGTGGTTAAAAAGATAAAATGCAAAAATGCCATGGTACACAAAAACAATATTACATACAATTCACAATGCTATCAAGAACTTTAAAAGGATGCATGAAATTAAATTTGTCTGTGCAGTTCCTAGTGTAAACAAGTTTATGAATATGATTTTTAATATAACTTCATAACCTGCAGTCCTAACCTAGAATTCATAAATAATACTTGCAGTATAGGGTTTGTTCACCCAAAAATGAAAATTCTGTCATTAATTACTCACCCTCATGTCGTTCCACACCCGTAAGACCTTCGTTCATCTTCAGAACACAAATTAAGATATTTTTGATGAAATCTGAGAGGTATATGACTCGTCCATAGACAGAGATATATAAATCAACACTTTCAAGGTCCAGAAAGGTACTAAAGACATTGTTAAAACAGTCATATGACTGCAGTGGTTCAACATGTTATGAAGAGACGAGAATTTTTTTTTTTTTTTTTTTTAAGCGCACAAAAATTACAGCTTTATTCAACAATCTCTTCTCTTCTGTGTCATTCTCATAATTGTTTACGTCCAGCGCTTCCAGGTTCTACGTCAGAATGCCGGCTCAGTATTGGCTAAAGCTGATCATGTGATCAGCATGATGCATGCGTGTGATGCTGACGCAGGAGCCGGCCAATAATGAGTCGGCGTTCTGACGTAGAACCTGGAAGCGCTGGACGTAAGCAATTACAAGAATGACACAGAAGAGAAGAGATTGTTGAATAAAGTTGTAATTTTTGTTTTGTTTTTGCACACAAAAAGTATTTCTCATCATTAATAAATTTAAGGTTGAACCACTGCAGTCACATGACTGTTTTAATGATATCTTTAGTACCTTTCTGGACCTTGAAAGTGTTGATTATATTGCCGTCTATGGACAAGTCATATACCACTTGGGTTTCATCAAAAATATCTTAATTTGTGTTCTCAAGATGAACAAAGGTCTTACAGGTGTGGAAAAACATGAGGGTGAGTAATTAATGACAGAATTTTCATTTTCGGGTGAACTAACCCTTAAACTTGTCTACTAATTGATATTTTGAAACATTCAAACATTGGTACCATTTTAAGTTTGATGCGAGAAGTTCATTGCCACAGATTCTGACAATTTGTGGCGAACCCTGACAGCCCTTTTCCCCCCTTTTCCTGTATATCTGCTGTAGTCATGCTCTGGACCAGAACTACTTTTTCTGGGCCGTCCAGCTGTCAAACGCCGCCTAGAACCGGTCTTATTTGTTCTTCGGGCCACTGCTGTTGGCTGACAGCCAATAATAGGACCTGGTCTTCTAGCAGCTCGTCTTAATGCTGCTGCACGTTTTGACACAGACATCCCTTTACCAAAACAGTAAAATGCAGAGATCAGTTGGGTCGGATTGTGCTGCATCTTTTCAAGCTGCTTGGCCATTGTAGTAATGGCATCACTGTAGTCAGAGTTTTCAGCCAGATCACTGAGCAGTCCCAGCATCCGTCTCACAGGAGACTGAGGTATAGATGCTGTTTAATAAGAAAACAATAAAACAATTAAACAACAACAAACACTTTGACCAGTAAACAAAACTGAGGGATGTCAATTTAGTCAAAACTAAATTATGTAACAGTAATGTCTTTCCACACAAACATCTGAATATAGCTGCAAACACTGCAAGCCCAAGCACTGCATGGCACATGCTTTTAACTCCCTAGTAATCTTTGCTGTTAGTTGTATGTTTTGATTTTTTACATCCGTTTACTTTTTCAGAATGGTATGATACTGAATCAGAATGATGATTTTGGTAGCAAACTTCTTTGGCTCTAATAACAATTAGACAGAATTTTTAATGTAATTAAGCTTCATGGACTCACCTTCCTCCGAGTTACCCGGCACACAGTGTCGTTTGGAGTATGTGTCCTCTAGAGTAGGTGATGTTTGGTGCAGTTGTGCAGAGCTGAGGGTAGACGGGCCCAGTTGATGCAAGTCTAAGGGTTCATAACAAGCACAGAGACAAAATGAAATGTAGCATGAGATATGCCACCATTAGAAAAAAAAAAAAAAGGAATACATTGTAAAAAAACAGCACCTCTCTCCCTTTATACTGACCGTCATCTTGAGCACTGAGATGGTACTGATGATCAGTATTGAAGTATTCTTGCCTGGGAGGCATGTCTATAACAATTGTATACTAATGTCACACTGCTGTACAAGTTGTTTTTATTAAGAATTAAGTATATATAATGAAGGTTTTATGTCCCACTTGAACTTTCTTACCTACAGCTAACGTGCTTGGCTTAGGCATATTTTGCCGTAAAGGTTTCAGGAAGTCAAGAGAAACTGAGGCTGTGAAGATGATAAACAGGATATATTTGTTAAAATATCTTAAGAGGGTAGTGTCAGTCCATGTGTGAGAACCTATGCTGCAAAGAAAGAAAATTACCTTTTGTTATTTTCAGCAGCTCAGCCCTCATTTCAACTGTTGTGGGAAGAAAGTTGATGGAGGTGATGTTGTAATTTTGCACTATTGCTGCCTGGTGTTTGCATGGTGCTCCACTATGACCAACAGGACAGAGCTCCAACTCCATGTCCACTGTATAGGTGTGCCCTGATGTGGAGGATATCACCTGAAACTTCTTCTCTCCAACCTAGATATTGTTGAATAGTCGTTATTTTGTTGTTTTGTTTTCTGGAGATGAACAAAGGTCTTATGAGTGTAGAACGACATGAGAGTGAGTAATAAATGACAGAATTTTCATTTTTGGGTGAACTAATCTTTTAAGTACCACCATGGTACTTAAATGGTTAGTTCACACCCAATGCACAATAAATAACATTTTACCTTTACATTTTAAATTTACATTTTACAGATGTTATAAATAATGTTTCAATAGGTTATATTATTTATATATTTTTTATTTTACTGCATGTATTCACAAAAACAAATATGCATATTTAATGTTACTAGCGCTTTGTCAATGTTAAGATTCTTTTTAATATGCCAATAAAACATACTGCAGGCTATCTCCAAGTCTCTATCACTTAATTTCTGTGTAATTTCTGTAAAACAAAATGACAAATGTTTACTTTTTACATAGGGGTACTTTCATGCCTCCTTTGTACTTGCGTTCTTATTGGAATTGAACATTGACAGTTGATGATGACACAAGGCTGCAAGATGGCTTAAAAACATATAATGAGAAAAAAATCGTCAAGTTTATAAAGATTTATATTTAAAAATCATACTTTACCTGAGAAATATCAGATGTTTTAATATTACTTTCTGTAGCAAGGAATCTTGATCGGTGGAATGCCTCCCAGTGGCCAAGTGCAACGTCTGTCACACGTGCTTCATAGTACATCTCTAGTCGGGTGACGAAAAGGTTGAATAATTGAGGGAGGTTGAATGCTTTTGTCCTCTGAAGTATTTTGTCTTTCAAGACTCGCATAGCAGCTTCCACATAGTTATTTGTTTGGTTGCCACGTGTTGGCAAGTCCCTTCTATAGCTGAGAGCCCAACTCTCACGTCGACTGAAAAGACTCTGTAGGTAGGTTAGGAACTTCTTGTATCTGTAATTAGTTAAAAAAAAAAAATAAAAAATAATAATAATAATAAGTAAAGAATAAATACAGTACAATAAAAGCCTCTAAATAGGCCTCTCAGGGTAAACACACCAGAAATAATAAGAAAATATTCAAGCTACCTCTACCAGTCTACTATTTTCTCTACCTGGTGGTCAAAGGGTTGTTCAGGGCTTGCTGGTAGAGTAATTCAACTTTACTCATCTCCCTGGCATAAAGCATGTCTTTTACTATGCTGAACAGTGTCTGTCTTTCCTTCATCTCAACTTTGTGTTCTTTGTTCCACAACCACCTCCACACAGCTTGCAAAAGATGAAATATGCAGAGCAGCTGTGTGGCTTCAGGAAAGACCTGGGCTATAGCTCCCTTTTCTGCCTTTGAGTCATCTGTAAGAAACACACAAGGGCCTGCCTCACCTCTCCCTCCAAAGGCATCTTTTGTCAATAAGGACTTAAACAGCGTCAATCCCTCACTAACTGTCCTCTCATCTTCCGACTGGGTTATTACTATCCCAAGAGGAAGACCACCTGCACAGGTGTGTGTGAGAAGGAGAAACACCCTGCAGTTCTCCTGGTCCATGTTACCAGAAGAATCCATAAAACACATCTCTCCACTATTGGAAAGACTGTGTGTTTGTTTCATCAAAGGTGAACAAATGGCTACAAGTGGTGTTCCTGCTGAAGACATTCCAAGCTTTGCACAACTGTCATCACATGCTGCATTGTAGGATTTTACCTGCCTTTCCAAAGCTGCTAGCATTCCCTCCCCACTCTGCTCTCCAAACTCCTGCTTATTAACCTTCTGATACAGTCTGCAAATGAAATTATTTTTTTGAACTACATAGGTCTGTCAAAGCTACTGATTTTACTTTGTAGACCTAGTACAATTTCACATACCTGTAGCAAAACTGAAGGTCTGGGCAAAGGGCACGGTTGGCTGAGGCATATAGTTGTTGCCATGCTCAGCCAGCAGGTCACTTTTAAGTACAGCCAGAGCTGATGTTGGGCTGTGCCCGATCTCAAACAACTGCGTCAGGGACTCTATTGCCTTGGCCCCTACATCCCTGTGTCTCAGTGCCTCCGCAACAAAGATGTTATGATTATGTCAACGCTATCTCACGACCAATTCGTACTTATTCTACGAGGTGGCTATTTCGTATAAATTCATACGACCTCACTCGTGCGAATTCGTACGATTTGTCTAAACCCCACTGACGGTTAGGTTTAGGGGCGGGGTTTGGGGTAGGTCATTCGTATGAATTCATACGAATTTGTCAACTCGTAAAATACATACGATTTAGCAAAAAACGTATGAATTAGTACGAGTGAGGTCGTATGAATTCATACGATTTAGCCACCTCGTAAAATACGTACGAATTGCCGTGAGATCGGGTTGGATTATGTACATTATACAAATGCACAGAAGTTGGGTAGGTGGGTATATGGGGATCATTGCTCCTGAAAAATAAAAACAAATCTCACAAAGCAGCTGGCAAAAACACTTATTTTATCTCATCTTCATATTTCTAACTCACCTACTAGATCCTCCCCTTTTGTCTACAGCCTTCACCAGAGTGCAAACCATTTTTGCCTCACAGCATGTATTTTTTGACAACCGTCTTTGATTAGCCGTGCCTGATCGAACACAAACATTGTGCTGGCACCTATAATGAGCCTACAGATAGATATAGATCAAATATGAATGTTTAAATATACAGAACTGTGCGCAAATCTTCGGCATGTTAGATTTTATTTAGTCATTTATATCTGTTGTATTAGTGTGCCAGTAAAAGGAAAAAAAAAAAAGTTTACATTTCTAAACTTTCATTTTGCCATCAATTGTTATAATAATAATAATAATAATAATTACTACCACCAATTTATTTATCTAGGAAAACATAAAATTGTGATGCATCTCTTCTTCCAGAGAGTCCTGGCTGACAATGACAGCAACAACAAATAAGCCAATGAGATTTTTTGTATTCACAAGGAGTCCAACACAGAGTTCTGATCTCACCATCATCATCGAGTCTGACTGGGATTACATGAGACAAAAAACTGAGACTGATTAAATCCTGTGGCAACATCTCTAATACTCATCTACCTGCAAAGCCGAAAAATGTAAAAATGTGTATGCATTTGAGAAAAATGCTGTAAATTGAGGATGTTTGAAAAAAATTCATAAATAAATGTTTTATTATTGTTTTAAATTTTATTGTTTTTAGATTTGCAGGTAGATTTCTCCAAGTGTATTAGAGATGTTGCCACAGTTTATTTTTCTCTTTATGCAATCCCAGATGGACTACATTATGGACTACATTATCTATGTGCGAACCATACCATTCTGGACTCGCTGTGCATACGAAAATCCACTTGTCCTAGGGTTGTGTAAATACTGGAGCCTACAGATGTCCAGTCCATCACAGGGATACAAATCTCACTGAACTAGTACAATTAATGGTAAAAGGAAAGTTTGAAAATGTTAACTGATATTTCTTACTGGCACACTAGTGAAATATATAATCGTCTTAAGATTTAGGTGAAGAATCTAATGTGCCTTTTGCACAATACAGTACTGTGTGTTAACACCATTTAGACTACTGTAAAGACATTTTCAGTGTAACAAATTGTCCTACACTAATTAAGTGTAAAGATGAATGAACTGATTTTACATTACCTTATAAAGCACACGTTGTCCCTTTCTTGGTTTCGTCACTGCCACTCTCCAACTCACTCCTGATGACTCACTAAGCTTTTTCACCCATTCCTTTACTTCACAACTTTCTGTTAGTGCAATTCTGAGCGACGCATCAAGTGTGGTCCAACTTTGATTGTGTAGTGCATGAACGATAGGCGCAGAAGTGATAGTTATACCCAGGAGGTAACAAGTTCTGTAAAAGTAAAAAGAAATTAGTCACCCTGCTACTTAACGCTGAGAGTTTGCCCATAAGCATTTTAACTGAGATGGCCTAGCGTTTAGACACACAAAGTTTTTTAAAACATAAATCATTATCAGAAAAGTGATGCATCAAATTAATTTAATTTAAATTTTTAACCCTAAGATGTACGGCTTGCTCTTCATCACAGCCAGAACAGGCGTAACGTTACTCCCCTGAGGGCGTCAGGTTGATCGAAATAAAGATAAGAGTAAAAATGAAAATTATAATAATAATACAAAAAACTCAAATTGAAACCTACAAATAACGTTACTTATGATAATAAAATGCAATTAAAAACAATTGGCAGGCTTATCTTACCGTTTGTCAGCGACGGATCCATCAACGGCCTTCATTATCGCCTCAGGTGACAATGTAACAGTGTTGACCAATGAAATCGAGCTAGAGACGTGAGTCAAGGCTGCGGGGTGGGGTTTTAACGTAAAGGGGCGTGGTTTGCGCTTAACTGGTTTGGGAAAAAAAATCACGCGTTGCATACTAAGGTGGCTCCCAGCATACATTGTGGCATGTTGAGATTCATATGCTGATTCTTGATGTCTGTGTGTGTGTGTGTGTCAAAATGTACTTTTTTCCTCATATTGTATTTTTTTTTTAAATTCTGAATGCGATCTGTGGCAAGAAAGTTCTGTTGGTGAATATAATCTTTTAATAACAACCACTTTTGGTCAGGAACAAGATTAGTGAACTATTCTGCTTTATGATAACTATGTCACTCAATCATCATTGTTTCTGGTTTTCTTTGGAACAAATGGTGTGTTTTGGTAAGCACTGTTACAAAGGCCACAAACTGCCCAACTAACGGAAACACTGATCACAAAAATGGTGATCAAACATTTAAAAAACAACAACATCTAAACCTCTGTTAATTCTCAATAAGAACTTCTGCTAAGATTTGTTGTCTTCTTTTATCTTGAGTTGATTTCAGGCTGCGTGGCTTTAAGTCGGTTGTAGTTGTGTTTCATTTTCTGAGAGTGCAAGCATGATGTTGCAACATCACATTGTAACACAGATTCACTGCTGTTACCATTGATCTTTTGTTGAAATTTCAACATTTTGTCAACATTAATTGCGGGTGCAAAAGTGATATTGATTCAATGTGGTTAACGTTGACACATTAACATTGATTTAACATTACTTCGATGGTTGCTTTGGGGCCAAAAGAACCTCAAATAAAATAAAACGTAAACTCTATTAATTTGCATTTTGGGCTGGTATAGCTACTATATGTAGCACTGTCCCTTTTGATAAATTCAGTGGCTAAGTTCTTGGAAAATATTGCGCAGGGGTTGTGAATTGTGACGGCTCGGTAGATCTCCACCATATAGGTAGCAGCCAAAGTCCGTGAGGAGGTGCCAACCAGACCGATTCCCCTTGATCATAAATCTCACCCAACTTCTGCCATGACTAGACAGCTTTTCAGAAGCACCACAGAACATTTCAAATTTGGCTTACGTTTTCTTAACAATTTTCTCCCTAAATTGTAAAAGAACCCCTCCATTAATGTCTATATTATTGAAAGCAGCCACTATAAATTCAGATGTGAGTAGACTCTGTGCTGCTGTGCCTCTGGAGACTGGGAGTAAATTGAAATTCAGGTCATAGTAGCTGCCTGGCCAGAGCAAAGAGATGGCGTGTTGCTGGTTTGGAGGAGAAACCTGTGCACTGCTTATTACAGGCCAGCCTGGGTGATTGACAGAGCAAAGTTACGCTCTCATTTCCTCAGCCCTTTAAGGGATTGCAATCTTCCTCTCTTTTCTCTGCTGTCTGTCACCGTGTCACTCTGTGACCACTGCCACTGTCGGACGGATTCACCTCTCTCTCTCTCTTTCTTGGTTCTTCTTCCCGCCCCTCCTCTCACACAGCTCCATATAAACAGCTATCAAACTGTTCAGGCAGGCCTTTGAAATGAGAAAGTCTCTGAGGAACCATAAACACAAGCTCATATAAATGATATTGAATTTATATGAGCTATGTGACAAGAAACCCTATTTTCACAGGGGGCACAGGAGCATTAGAACGCAACATCTAAACGTAGACTTTAAATTCTGGACACCCCTAATGTGGGTAGTGTGAGTACACCGCATTGCCAAAAGTTTGTGGACACCTAAGCACTATGTTTGCAAACGTGATATTGGTTTTAAGTAAATATAACCAGGAGTTTTCAAAGTGGGGTCTATAAAAAATATATAAAATGTATTTTTAGAGCTGTCAGTTAATGTGTGACTTTGGCAGTTTGATACACACTACGAACCACTGATTTTGTTGAATAAAGTCGTTTTTAGTTTATTTTAGTTGAAATCCGATGGCTCCATGAGGCCTCCATGGGGAGCAATGGACACTTCCTCTCTCAAGATCCATAAAGGTACTAAAAACATATTTAAATCAGTTCATGTGAGTACAATGGTTCAATATTAATATTATAAAGCGACAAGAATATTTTTGGAGCGCCAAAAAAACAAAATAACGACTTATTTAGTGATGGCCGATTTCAAAACACTGCTTCATGAAGCATCAAAGCATAAATGAATCAGTGTATCAAATCATGATTCGGATCGCGTGTCAAACTGCCAACGGCTGAAATCATGTGACTTTGGCGCTCCGAACAGCAGATTCGATACACTGATTAATTTATGATCCAATGCTTCATGAAGCAGTGTTTGGAAATCGGCCATCACTAAATACTCTACTGATGAACTGATTTAAATAAGTTTTTAGTTCCTTTATGGATCTTGAGAGAGGAAGTGTCCATTGCTCCCTATGGAAGCCTCACAAAGCCATCGGATTTCAACTAAAATATCTTAATTTGTGTTCCGAAGATTAACGAAGGTGTGGAACGGCATAAGGGTGAGTAATAAATGACAGAATTTTCATTTTTGGGTGAACTAACCCTTTAAGGTTGAACCACTGTAGTCACATAAACTGTTTTAAATATGTCTTTAGTGCCTTTCTGTGCATCTGAAATTGTTAATTATCTTTTTCATTTTTTGAATGAACGAACCCTTTAACTGAATCTGCTTGCAATCACATCAATGTCTTAAGAGCGCAGCTGATTGGTTCCTGCTGTATCAGTAGCCAGTGAGCTCACATGCTCAAACTTCAAATGCTTGGTCAGCATTTGCTATAGCGGTTGCAGCACGCTTTTAGAAACCCTCCACCTTCCCCAGCTCCACCTGTATTTTTTTACAACAGCAGCAGCATGTCTTACTTACTTTACTAGTATATATTGGCAGTAGCGAGTTGCTCTGCAGCAACAGCAATAACAGCAGCAGCAGTGTAGCAGATTCCACCAAGACAAAACATATCAACATTACCATGCCAAACACTTAGCTGTCATGACAGGAATAATAATTATATTTCAGGCAAAAATTACAAATGATTTTTGTTGTTGTTATTGTTTTCTGCCAACAAAAAATAGGTCCAACAGAAGCCTCCGCTTACACTCTGCATTGCTTATATACTCTGGTCTGGCATCCACATGCATTTGGTCATGTCGTGTCTATGTATGTATGGACAATGACAGCGAGACACTCCAAGCATGATCAAAGATGTATTCCCAGACTATATATAGACTGAGACCTGTCATTGTGTGCACTTAACAATAGTCTGCTTATTCTTTGTGATTAAATGGTTCAGGGACCGCTTGTGTTGACTGCATAATGTATTGGACAGCCTCTGCTATAACACTCTGGAAATATTATTCAGCTCTTCTGTGAGGTTATACCAGACTTTCCCCCTCACGGATTTATGGCTGCTTCACCACCCTGACATTTAGTTGCATATTTATGCTCTGCTGTGTCCTGTCATCAGTCACCGTACAGACCCAAGGGTTATCACACATATCTGCTTATATCAACTGATGGGACTTTCACTGACACCGCTGTGTGTCTGGCAGGAAACATGTCTGATATTAGTCTTGTACATGCCAAGTGAGTATCTACTATTGTTTTAGACAATAATAGAGCGTCTTCATTTCAGATTTTGCCAACCTCCGGTGTTGATGATGAAGGTAAAGGTGATGCAACACAGGCCCAGACAGAATCTGCAGAGTTTACTCACATTTTCTGTGCTGATTTTTAGGTAAAATCAGGCACAATTCTGGAGAATGAATGGAAGCATTGATGGAATGTTAAATGTTTTTTTAAAAATATTGTAAACTGAAACTGCCCCAAATGAAATGAAATTAGAATCTGTGGTAACCTCCATGAGCTTTCTGAGAATTAAGATTCTTTGTCACTGTAGGCATAACTATAATATATCTATATCCATTAATATCTAAACCATCTCTTTTCCATTCTGTCTCAGGATATGGAGGACTACGTAAACTTCCTGTCTCCTCCAGTCTGTCACTGGTGTGATATCCGCTTGTTAAGTCATGACTTAAGGAGCGCCGTTTCTGGGTCCAAGCCTAAGGTCGTTTCACTTGAGAATGCCATCTCGATGGCTATATATGAGCACTATTTAGTCATATTAAACATTTAACATTTTAAAAAGTTAAACAATTTAAATACTTACAGTCTACACAACAGTCTCCGTGTTCACAGCGTCAAAGACATTAATATTTTAACAATTTATAAAAGATGAATCACTGTCTGGCCATTTGGGATTCTGATATGGAGATAAATGTTATGTTTATAATTTTTGGTAGTATTACACCACATCATGTGTGTATATTAGCACCGTTTGTTGTTTTCTTGTGGTATGCTGCCGCGTGACGTCAGGCTTAACCGCAAACATCCATTTATTGTCAAGATGTCCAAAAAGACCATACACAATTTTATAGCAGATCTATTTGCACCCCAATGTATATATTATACATATTACCATTTATATATTCTTCTTTGTGAAAGTTTTAAGAAATAATCTATGCATCAATCAATCCTACCCCTGAAGGAATAATGGTCAAAAACCACAAAAGACTAAAAAAAAAAAAAGAGTTCAGTGATCTAAAAGACAACCTCCAACCAAGACTGATTTTGTTTTGGTTATATATCCATATGCTTTTTTTTTTCTTTTCTTTTTTTCTTTCAGATATTTAATTATTTAGTTATTTAATTCATTTTTTTGTGTGATGTTGCTGTTAGAGCATAAACAACATCTGCAAAGTTACAACGCTCAAATTTCAATGCAAAGGGAGATATTTTCTTTTAAAGAATTCTCTGTTTAAGGACTATACAACAAATGGCTGGTAGGGACTACAATGAGCTTCTTCCTGGGTTGGTGACATCATTAACCCTAAAATTTACATAAACCCTGCCCTTAAGAACACACAACAAAGGGGTGAGGCCATGTTACTGCAATACAGTATGTAACAAATGCAATAGCATTTCATAAAAGCAAGATGACAACACAACAAATTATAACAGTAATTCAGCTATTTAAACTATACCTGTTCTATCTTTATGCAGCATATATTCTCTTCTAGGCATCTTACAACAGTTCCCACACAAGAGATTTATAGATTATAATGACAGAATATGCAATCAATAACTTTAAGATAATTAACTCCACATCAGCTACATAAATTCATCAACTAACCATTCAGAAACGTCCAGTTGCATTTGTTGTCACTTCTTTTTGAGTCTCTATCATTGTCCGACTCAGTGGCTGCGTCCGAAAACCTAGGTAGCTGTCTTGCTGCCTCGCTATCTTATAAGAGAATGACTTGTATGGCAGCGTTTGTGCATGAAGGTAACGTCACGAAATTGATTTCGGACGGACTTCTGAGGCAGCGTAACAGTTTAATGATCTACAGCAATATAGCGCGAGCTTTGGTGAGAACTAAACAAATATTTAATTACTACAGTAGTAATTTCTTGATAGAAATGATATCAAAATTGAAATATGTTGATCAAAATCATACATTTATACACAAACTTAGCAGCAAACGCACCTTCGGACGCCATCTTTATTTTTCTAGCTCAACTGTCACAGAATGGGAAGCACAGGATTGTGGGATATCAAAGGCAGCTAAGGATACATCTATGCTTCCTTCAAAAATCGATCTGAGGAAGGTATCTCATGAGACAGGAAGTGAAGCTAACATTGGATTCGGACGTGCCTTGATGCCTTCTTACCTTGAAATGTGTCCTCGGAAGGCAGCATTTTTCAGTTTTCGGACGCAGCCAGTGAGTCTGAGGTAATCGGTGCTGCTAACAGGAGCTCTTGAAACTCCGCCCTCTTCGTAGGGACACACACAAAAACAGAGCATTTTTTGATCACCCTCAAAAAGTGACAAATTTAACATGCTATAAAAATGATCTGTGGGGTATTTTGAGCTAAAACTTCACATACACACTCTAGGGACATCAGAGACTTATTTTACATCTTGTAAAAGTGGCATTGTATGACCCCCTTGAATTGATGCATTAGTCAGTCTGCACGTTACATAGTTACACCAGTAGGTGGCGAAAAGTAACCATCTCTATGAGTGAATTATGGACTCATTTCATTCAGTTGATTCCTCCAAACACTGATTCATTTAGGAACAAAACGAGTGACTGCCTTTTTTTTTTTATGAGCGAGTCATTAAATCATTCATTCAATCGATTCGTTCAAAACACTGATTAATTCTGTTGCTCAGACTGGACTGCTTCAGCTTTGTTGGAACTATTGTCGTTGGTGGGGCAAAAAACAGACAAAGTAACAGGAAATGTTGCAATTAATATGTAAGTTTGAATAAAAGCAACATATCAATCGCAATTGTGCTACCCTCAGATCATCCCTGATCAGTGAGGAAGACGGTACTCCCTAAACCAGGGGTTTTCAATCTTTTAGATGACACGGTCCTCCAAATATGAGTATCCTCTATGGACCCCCCCAATCCTAAATTTAAAAGCTGGTTAAATTTTTTCAAGTACAAAGACCAAATTAATACTGGGAAAAAGCATATTTTGAATGTGTCGATTACATTAAATTACATTACTGTATTAAAAATCAAAATGTATTTATTTTTATGTTTATATTTTAGTATTTATTTTAGCCAAATGTATTTATTTATTAAGTTATTTACTTAAATGAAAATGTGCTATTTTTGTATTAGTTATGTATTATATTATTAATGTATTATTTTATCAACTTATTTTAATAAGATATATTTGATTATTTAATTAATTAGTTTACATTTTTATTATTTATTTATTATTACACTGCTTTTCTCTAAACTTTTCCACGGACCCTCTAGCACTCCCTTGTGCCCCCTTGGGGTCCCCGGACCCCAGTTTGAAAACCCATTCCCTAAACCATGGTCATTGTTTTGGTCATCAAAACTTTGTCACACATTATCTAGAGATTTTTGTTGGGTGCAACAGGATCCCTCTTTGTCCTCTATCACTCTGCCTTGTGGGAGACAGCCAGCTCTGATTTTATTCTCTTGCATTTTAATTAACCTTTGCCAGTACACTGATGCTGCCGCTGCCTGCTCATTATTAGGGAGCATGTTCTGTGCGACTGCACTAACGAATAGCTCAGGGACCCCTGTTTCATCTCCATAACGCTGGGGAGAATGAAAATGCAATCTGAAATAGAAGAGCCTGAATTTTTAGCTTTATTATTTGTTTTCATTTTTGCCTATATTACCTTTCAAAGTGAGGCATATCTTTGTTCAAAGCCTTTATAGCAATCAATGAATATTTAACATCCCTTGGTAGCACCCTGTGAAGAATGCTTGATGGGCATGTTCTTTATGCAGACACACCTGTGTGGGACAGTGGCCTTTAGTTGGGACAGGGAGTCATTTTCATCAAATACAGTCCACCATGAAGGACAATGCTTGATGATAGAATTTTTTATCAATAGCCTATTGAGTCCCCTAAAGTAATGTTTTTCTTCTCATTTAGATTTAATTTGAGTATCAACTTCATCTCAGATGTTTCTCCTAGAAGATCTGTGACAAACATTTTGTCCTCTTTCCAAAAGGGGAAATGAAAGGAAATGTGTAAGAATATAGAGCTAGTATTTATGTTATGTAGAGTAAGAAGATAGAGCTATAAAATGAATGTGCATAGCATAGATCAGATCATTTGTTCATCAAGTGTTTGAGTTCAAATTGAGATATCTGACTTGTGATTAGAGATGTCGGTGTATTGAACAATCTGAACACAGTTGAGACGTTGAGATCTCTTCTGAAACTCTCAGTGGTTGCTTTAGTTAGAAAATATAAGCAGGAGATTTGAGAAAAACTCTCTATTTGATGTAATCCATTTTATTTCATTGCTGTCAAGGAGAAACGGCTAAGAAATCTCTGCTGGGATTTTTCTGTCCTAGGTGTTATTGGAATTGCACTCATTACAGATGCATTAAATGACATGGATCCTGTTATGGCTGTATATTACTGCATGTCCCCATATAAACAATAAACTGATTTTAAAGGAGAAGATAACATGGCTTCACTCTGAAAAACATAGCTCAGTTATAATTAACCACAAAGGATTTTACAAAGCTTTAGTGATTCAGTGAAGCTTGTAAATAAACATTACTGTTGATAGTTTGTTTGCACCCCGGAATGAGGAATTATTGCAGACCAGCCTCACTCACAGACTGTTTTCTTGGGTAATCGCTGGAGAAAAAACTGCACTACTAATGCCCTGTGCTTATTTACTCTGACTTGTATTCAGGGACCCTGCTTGGATCTTGAGATGATCATAGTGTTGCTGTGAGCTGCTCCTAAATGTTTGAGGCCTGACCAGCGTTGTGTGTTGTCATCTACAGTACAAGTTGTTACACTTTTCTTGTGTACTCCCAGGAGTATGCTTATTTCAAGTGCACAACTCCACAGTTAGGGAGTCGCTGTCTTGATCGGCAGTACTGTAGCAGATAAAACATTGAGTGGTCTTGATCATTTAGTGCAAAAGGGCAAAATATCTCAATTTGGGTGTTTTGTGTGTGTGTGTGTGTGTGTGGTAAACTTGTTTTGATGCAACTGGGTGTGCGATGCTAAGGAAAAAAGTCACACCTGACTATAAGTCTCAACAGGTCTAAAAAAAGATCTAAAAAAGTTTACAAACATTATAAACAATATAGACATGTATTTTAGTTTTCAGGTATTCAGAACAGAATGGAATTGAAAAAAATATAAAACAAATATAGATAAACTTGGACCAGCATACGTCTTTTATTTGGCACAAATCCAAATTTGTGCGTACTTGATGTTAATTGCATTATATAAGATGTTTTGAAATGTACGTTTCGGCATGTTTTGGAAGATAAAAAAAATGCAACTTATATTCCAGAGAAAATGTGGTATTTTTCAGCAGTGTAATATCTAATAAAATATTATAGAATATAATTATATATATAATTATATAACAGAATTAGTTTTATTGCCTTTAATGCTAGTTTGTGAAATAATAAAAAAATACATATATTTATTTATTTATTTAATCTATTGCCTTAAAGGTGCAATATGTAGTATTTTCTGTCCGCTAGAGGTCGCTATTCAAAACAAAGGCGTAGCTTGATGATGCCAAGTTTGAGCGCAGAATCTTGGGATGTGGACTTCACCTCACAGCCGGTGTCATGACGTGTTTTTTTTTTTTTCGCCAAACAGTTCAGCGGAAATCCCCTCCCTGCAACCAATTTCATTGGCTCAGATTACATTGACAGGTAGGTTTAGGAATCAGGGTTGGGTGTAGGCGACTCCTTACACATCCTGTTAAAATTGCAATTTACTCACGATTTACAAATAGTTAGAAACATTTGGGATATTGTAAGTACTCAAATGAACAAAATATATAACACTGGCTTAGTGGTTTTTGGATATTTTACTGCAAAATTCTTACATATTGCACCTTTAACATACAAATCTAACTGAAGTGCACGTAAAGGCCTAGACATGTCTTGTAAAGAAAAAAAGTTCCCCTTTAAGAGCAAATAGAACTATGAAACCAAAATGGCTGCATTATTACCATTTTAAAAATAAATGAACAAAACATTGCCTTTTCTCTTGACAGAATGTTATGGATGAAAAGGTAAGCCTGTTGTTTGTAGAATGATAGATTCAGACATTAATATGCTTTCATTGTCACATTAATAATATTTCCAAAAATACCATTTTCCACAATTGACAATCTTCAATGCAAGTGTGCTATTCACCTACATTGGATCTGCCCAGATGTTTGTGATTGTAACCCCATATATTACCTCATATATCCTCTCAAATGGAAGCTGTAGAAAAATATTCTCTCACAAAACTAATCTCTCCCACTCTGACAGCGAAATATGAATAAGCTCTTTTCTTGCAATGCCAGGAAATGTGTAAACTCCATCCGTCTTTTCTTTGGCCAGCCCAATGTTCACGTCTTAAAAAAGCATTGCTCACTGGTTTCCTCATGGTTGCTTCTACAAGTCCCATTAGCTTTTGTTGGACAAATGTGGTAAATTTTGTTTTACTGTTTTAGGTTCTTACAAATACGATTGAGTCTCTGTGCTCCCATTGGCTGCTTCTGGCACTGGAGAGACGTCTGCAGGAAGTAAATAATGAGGAGACAGATCCATTAACCATGAGTCTAAACTTCATCACAGAGTTAATATATGGGCACACAGCTGACATCAGTCATGTGCAGGCTTAAGATGCAATGAACTTAATTTTTATGTTGAACATAAACATTTTGATTCCAGCTTCAATATTTCACATAACTTACATATTAGTTACTCCTATATATATATATATATATATATATATATCTTGGATCATGTCAAACCGTGCAAATGATTATTATTATTATTATACTTAGTTCTCAGATTGTTAATGCTAACAACATCAGCATTGCATTACTATGTGTATTTAGTGTGTGTTAGCGTTACCTGTAGATTTCAATTTCTGTAGCCATTCCGCAGTCTGAAGTCTTTTGCTTTTGACTACGTGTGAATCTTCAGTTCAAAAGATGTAGTTCTTTGTTCTTGTTATGAAAAGGGTCAAAAAACTTCTCAGCCCACCCACTCTTGATACTCAAGGCTACACAACACGCTGCTGCTGTTTTCTCATAAATCACACGAAAGTGTGAATCATATTTAGTATTAAACAATTACAGTACAATCAAACAAACTTATATCGAGACGTGGAGCATATGGGAAAAATCAGGCCGTCTCTCCACCCAAGATTTCTGACAACTCAAAATATTGTAAAAAATCCAGGATTAGCATTTGTACATAAAGTGTAGACACTTAAAGGGATAGTTCACCCAAAAATGAAAATTTGATGTTTATCTGCTAGGGCATCCAAGATGTAGGTGACTTTGTTTCTTCAGTAGAACACAAATGATGATTTTTAACTCCAACCGTGGCTGTCTGTCAACCGTATAATGCGTGTCAATGGCAACACCATTTATACGAGTCAAAAAAACATGCACAAATCAAATCTGAACGCGCTCTGACAATGGCAGTGATCTCTCGCACTCATTGAAGCAAAGCGTGAGAGATCACTTCTGTCATCAGAACGTGTTTTTTGACCTTACTAGCCGGATGCTCAAGGCAGTTAGACATAGTGGTGTTTTAGAGGTAAAAATTGATATAAATATTGTTCGGTTTGTCACACAAACCGATCGTTTTGTGTCTTCGGACATCAATGTGTGGTCACGAGCCGCAGGGTTTAATTTGGATTTGCCTGTGCATGTTTTTTTTTTCTCTCATAGATTTTGTTCCCATTGACATGCATTATACGACTGACAGACGGCAACAGTTGGTGTTAGAAATCACCACTTGTGTTCTACTGAAGAAACAAAGTCACCTACATCTTGGATGCGCTGGGGGTAAGCAGATAAACATCAAATTTTCATTTTTAGGTGAACTATCCCTTTAAGTGTCTACACTTTATGTACAAATGCTAATCCTGGATTTTTTACAATATTTTGAGTTGTCAGAAATCTTGGGTGGAGAGACGGCCTGATTTTTCCCATATGCTCCACGTCTCGATATAGTTAAAGTTTGTTTGATTGTACTGTAATTGTTTAATACTAAATATGATTCACACTTTCATGTGATTTATGAGAAAATAGCAGCAGCGTGTTGTGTAGCCTTGAGAATCAAGAGTGGGTGGGCTGAGAAGTTTTTTGACTCTTTTCATAACAAGAACAAAGAACTACACCTTTTGAATCTTTCTCAGAAATTTGAGAAATATGCTAAAAACCTTTGGCGTACATATGCATAATTCCACACGTGATGGAAGAAATGCCTGTATTTTATTGATAGGAGCAGATAAAATAATTTAATCTCTATAATAGCCTATAAAATGAGCGGACTAACTTTTGGAAATCATCCAGTCATTTTAAAAACATTGGATGGAGAAACTTTAAGTTGACTTCAGGTCAGCTAAACTTTTACTTTGCTTTGGACTGCAAAATCAATATGAGATAATATTTATGATGGTCATTTGCTCTACATGAAACAAACAAGAAATGTAAAACAAAACTGAAATATATGTTTTGAAATATTCATTTGCTCATATCTAAAAATTTCTGGCTGCATTTTCCATTTGCGCAGGCCCCTCTGAAGCTGTTGATATTACAGTATGAAGAAGTGCTGTTCGCCGTATTCTTCAGTGGCTGTGAACGCCATAAAATCAGATATACTGTGTTTTCCATACAGATCAGATATTGTACCTATCAAGGAACTTATGAAAAATTGAAACAGCCCCTAAGCTGAGCCTATCAGTATTTCCAGAGCCGAGAGTGAATGAATAAAACATAAACAGATATGATGATGAGGAGCAGGAAGAGAGTCTCTGGACAGACTGTGACTGAATCAGCAGCAGTCACTTGACCTCTTGCCCCCGATGGGGTGTTCACGCCTTCTGCCTGGCGCTCATTTACGACAGCACACCATCATCAGAGTAATAGCCTGACAGGAGAATAGTTAACCCTTGACCTCTCACACAACACATTCGCTTAAAGCCAAAATCTTACTCTAGATTTCTCCATTATCACCGTGGCATGTTGACATTTGCTGATAAGAAGCTTTTGTACACAACCTCACAATAGTGATCTGGTATAATTCTGATATTAAAGTGAGTGATTAGCAGATTAACCAGGTCTAAAGGCCATCTTTTTAAATTTCCATGCTCTACCTGCAGGGTCTCATTGGTCAAGCTAGTTGAACAATATAGTCCTGCTGGTTAAAGTACACTCAAAAATTAATATTCTGTCATTATTTACTCCTTCAGTATTTCCAGAGCTGATAGTGCATGATTAATAATATAATGATCATAAAATAAATAGTATAATGATAAGGGGCAGGATATTATATATAAGAGAGAGAGAGAGAGAGAGAGAGAGAGATGTTGCATTAACCGAAAATTTTTCTTTAGCAGTGGCTGAAAAATTCGAAAGCCATCCGTCATTTTGATAGATAACACTATTGTAATTTGTAACTGTAATTCTCACCTCTGTCCACTTGGTGGCGAGTGGACTCTTGCTGACTATCAAGTTAATGGTGAACGAATGGCTTTTCCGAGTTACGTGACATTGTTTACTACTGTTTTATTATGTTTTCGTGGTTGAAACACTGATTGAGGAATTACCTGAAAGACAGGATACGGATTTCGGTAAGTTGTACTGTATCTTTCAACATATTTCTGATGTTCATTCATGTTTATTTAGTTCTGAAATGTAGTAAAGAGGAAGGGACACTAGCGTTCACTTTGGCTTTGCTCGCTTGAACTGAGTCACTAATAACAGTGATCTCTTGCGCCACATAAAGAGCACCAAAAGGGTATTTATTCTGTTTTTATTTTGTTGAAACCATGTAAACACCAAAGACGCTTTGACCTATTACATGTTTTAATAGACAAGGGAAAAACTGTTTTGATATATTTATAGACAGAAAACGAATTGTTGTTATATAGCTCAACACATTTAGATATATTGTTTCAATCTAATTTTCTTGATTTTTTGCGAGTACCATGCCTCAGAGAAAAACACAGTTTTGTCAAGTAGCTAACATAGCATAATCAGATGCAGCTTTATTTTTAATAACAGTAATACAGCATTTTCTCCATCATACAATGTTTTGAAATGAATTGCATGTAATTTATCAACACAAGCCATCCAGCATTTAATATGATATTCTAAAATTGATCTTACTGCAGTGTGTCTCACACAAATGTCTTGAGTAATGTTATAACATCATTTTCAACACTCTCAAATGTATGTAATATGATAAACAGAGCTGCGTTACCTCATACTCATGACCAGAAAAGCGGAAGTGGCGCCGGCGACTGTGTCATAATAAAAGTTCCGTTGCTTGTGAGGCGTGTGTTGCGAAATCGCTCCAGCGACCTCGTTCAGCTCCCACAACACTCGGTCCTGCTCTGCTTCATATTACATTAACGTTAATAATCGCATCCATGAACATGATTTCTTCCCGAGTCCTATCCCTATTCTTTTGCACCATCTGTTGAGGTGAAGACTACATGTCCCAAGATTCCGCGCGCAAACTTGGCGTCATTAAGCTACACCTTTGTTTTGAATAGCGGACAGGATTCTTACATACTGCACCTTTAAAGGATTAGTTCACTTTTAAATAAACTTTTCCTGTAAATTTACTCACCCCCATGTCATCCAAGATGTCCATGTCTTTCTTTCGTCAGTCGAAAAGAAATTAAAGTTTTTGATGAAAACATTTCAGGATTTTTCTCCTTATAGTGGACTTCAATGGACGGCAAACAGTTGAAGGTCAAAATTAGTTTCATTGCAGCTTCAAATTGTTCTACACGATCCCAGACGAGAAATAAAGGTCTTATCTAGAGAAACCATCACTCATTTTCTAAAAAAAATTAAAAAATTATGATGCTCATCTTGAACTAGCTCTCTTCTTCTTCTTCTCTATTTGAATTCCAGCAGTGTAGACAATGAAACAGTGTATTACTGCCCTCTTCAGGTCAAAGTTTGTACTAATTGTTATACACTATTGAACTAGCATATTGTATTAATATACACTGAACAAAACTAAATGCAACACTTTTGTTTTTGCTCCGATTTTTCATTAGCTGAACTCAAAGATCTAAGACTTTTTCTATGTACACAAAAGGCCTATTTGTCTCAAATATTGTTCACAAATCTGTCTAAATCTGTGTTAGTGAGCACTTCTCCTTTGCCGAGATAATCCATCCACCTCACAGGTGTGGCATATCAAGATGCTGATTAGACAGCATGATTATTGCACAGGTGTGCCTTAGGCAGGCCACAATAAAAGGCCACTCTAATAATGTGCAGTTTTACCACACAGCACAATGCCACAGATGTCGCAAGTTTTGAGGGAGCGTGCAATTGGCATGCTGACTTCAGGAATGTAAACAATATTGTGAGCAATGTTTGAGAGAAATAGGCCTTTTGTACACAAAAAAAAAAAGTGTTGCGTTTATAATTTTGTTCAGTGTAATAATATTTTTCTAAACCAAGCAAAATTAGGCTATAACTGAACTTGAAGGTCAGTGATCTACACATTTTCATTGCATGAAATTAAGCAGATTTGATATTTTGATAATGAGAAAAGTGTCATCCAAACCCACATAAAATAATTACTTTTTATAAAACGTTCAAGTTCTCACTGTAATAATTAGACCCAATTGTATATTTTATACACGTTATATACATTTAAATTATATATGCATTTAAATACATTGTATGAAACTCATCAGTTCTTCACGAGTAAATGACATTTTGTGAATTTTGCCAGAAGGACTGAATATGTTTTGCCTACAACAAACAAGTTTATTAATTATCAGAGGTAAAATATGGCTTGTCTTGTTGTTTTAGAAGTTGCATTCAGAATCCTTTTGGCTTTAAAAATCAACACGTTTGGATTGACATGAGAATGAGTAAATAATGACAACATTTTCATTTTTACATTTATAATTAACACAGACATTTTTGTCTAAAGTAATTTACATTAATTTCGTTCAAGATATTCCTCATCATTCCTGGGAGTTGAACCCAATCTTGACATTGCTAGTGCCATACTGTGACCAGCCATGTTTGTCTTGTTGACAGGGCCAATGAACATGTAGAAAGATATTATGAAGCAAGAGATAGTGGCTGCATCTGAAAACTGGAAAATTAATGAGGGTAGGAAGGCATCAAGACACCTCCGAATCCAATGTTAGCTTCACTTTCTGTCTCCTGAGATACCTTCATCTGATCGATTTTTGAAGGCAGCGTAGATGTATAATTCGCTGCCTTTGATACCCCACAGTTCTGTGCTTTCCATTCTTGACAGTTGAGCTAGAATAAGAAAGATGACTTTTGAAAGTTGCGGTTTCTGGTCAGTTTGTTTGTAAACCAACATTTTCCACTTCTGATGTCATTTCTAGTGTGAAATTACTACTGTAGTAATTAAATATTTGTTTAGTTCTCACCAAAATCTCGCTCTATTTAAAGTTACGCTGCCTCAGAAGTTTGTCTGAAGTCAGTTTAGTGAGGTACCTTGTTGCGCAAACGTAAAACGTACCTCACTTGTACCTTTTTTTACCTTACCAGTGTTGAGTTTACCGATTTTTCTGTTTGGAAGCAGTCACAGATGCCAGAACATTGTGATCTGAATGTATCTACCCTTGTGTACTCGCCATGAGTCCTGTGTTGACATTGTAGATTCTGCTCACTTCATTCCAGCTGGCCTGGCACTCTTCACCATATCCACTGGTGTGTTAAGTGGCTGCTCAAAAGCAATCCACCTCTGACACACCTCAGCACACATGTATTTCGTGGGTAAATAGGTTGGCTGAAAGCAACGAGGTGACATCGGATCATTCCAAATTCTTTCTAACCGGAGTGGGAACCATGTCCCTGCCTCTGATCTCTCCTCTTAGATTCTGACCATGATACCGTGAATGGGTCAGATGAATATGTGATTGAAAGTGAAAGGCGGTGTGCAGAACTCTGAAAAGCAAGAGGGATGCATCCCTGTACCCACAGTTTTGCTTTTCCATCAGCCTATTTTTACAGCTGTAGAGCCATGTAAAAACATAAATTCCACATACCCTCATGTTGCACAATGAATCAAGACACAGTGGGTGTAGTGTCAGTATACATTGTATATCAAACCTTTATGGTGTTTTCCTAAAATATATAATGGAATCGGAGGAATCTCTATCTATCTATCTATCTATCTATCTATCTATCTATCTATCTATCTATCTATCTATCTATCTATCTATCTATCTATCTATCTATCTATCTATCTATCTATCTATCTATCTATCTATCTATATATATATATATATATATATGTATGTATGTATGTATATATGTTTCATTTATTTAGCGCCTTTCAGGAACCCAAGGACACTTTACAGTAAATTGCTATATAATATGAATACATATAAGTATACAGTCAGTATAAAACATGTAATCAACCAGATAGAACAGACAAAGAAGGTTAATCTACATTAAACTTACAAAAAACAAGTTTTGAGGGCAGTTTTAAAGGTTTGAAGAGAAGAGATATCACGAAGGTCTTGTGGTAGCTTGTTCCAGAGCTTAGAAGCTGATATGCTGAAAGCCCTACCACCCACACTAGCAGGGACGTGCACAGGAATTTTGAGGGGCAGTTGCTCGGACCTAAAAAAAAGGGCACTCCCCTACCAACCAACAACTCGCAAAGAACACCGTGGTATAAGCGGAATAATTGACTCCACTTCGAGTTGTGACCGAATCACCACCCCAGGTGTGCATTATTTTTCTAATAATTCAATGGCCCGTCGTCAATTATTCCTTACTTGAATCACAGCTTAAATAGTATTTTGACATCGACAACCCAAGGGCATTTTACCTCAAACTTGCGTCTAGTTAACTTTCTAAAGTAGGCTAGCAATCGCTTATCGGGTCAACATTAACACACTGACAAAATTAAATTCAGAATTAAAAATATTTTTATACCACTTTTTAATGTGTGATTGTGTAAAGGTTTTCACGAGATACCAACCTTTCGCGAACTTGCTTCCAACACTCGTTCTCATGGAGGTGTGCACGGAGGGGAGGGGCTGTGTGCGCGTGAGTATGTGAGAGAGACGCGGGAAAATGAAATGCAGCTGAACGTTTGCTCTATGAAAAACATTGACAAAGACGAAAACTATTTTATTTTATTTTAGTTAGTTTTGCCAAACACTCATTACAGTTTTGGTTAGTTATCGTTTTTTGTAATGCCTCGTTTTTATTTTTATTTCAGTTAATGACGATGTTTTTTCCCACCAAGTTTCCGTTTTTTCGTTCGTTTTCGTTAACGATTATAACCTTACTCACCTTTCCGACAACGTTAAGTCGTCTCACCCATAGACTGTAAAAAAATATGGACGTAGCGTCCGTGACGTCACCCATAGTTCTGAACAGCAGTTTTGAAGCGAAAATCAGTGCCCAAGGAAGTCGACCGGAAGTTGAAGTCGGCCGCGTGCTGCCATCTTGTAGCAGAACTTCACTTGCGTTAGCATCCCATTGACTCCCATTCATTTTGGCGTCACTTTGACAGTGAATAACTTTACATCTGAGGCGTTTAAAGACTCCATTTGTCCATTATTTATTTCCAAAGATACACGACAATGTATAAAGGGCTCCATTACCTTCTATGTTACATTATGGCCCCGTAGAAACAGTTTTTGTAAAAATAAGCTAACGATTGCGGTTCTCAGATTCTCGCGGTTGTCGGTGAGACCAAGCGGCAACCTCCCCCTTTCTCTCGTGAAGCCAATACGGAAGTAACTTAAACTGCGATTCATCGACTGGCCGCTAGGGACAGGCTCCAAAAGAGAGCAGAATCTCATAGAGTCCCATGTTAAATTGGCCAAGTTGGTTCAAATTGTGGTTTTGGTCTATACTGCTATTTTTGCCCTTCGTGACAACTCTGAGGGGGGTGAATTTTTTTATAACTTATCCATTTAAATTATATTAAGCCTTAAAGTTCTGCATAATTAAGGGCGTGGTCACTTGATTGACAGGTTGCGCTGCTGTCTGGGAGCTGTCACTTTACCTCAGCTGCCGCTGAATTTGGCATCTCAGCTGTTATTTTTTCTCGATTATTTTATACAATTATAAAATATGGCTTGCTGCAAAATATTCGAGACTGATGTGTGTCTGTGTAGATGTGCATGCATGCGGAAGAAACAGAACACACGTTGTTGGATCGTGGCATTGGCTGAAAGTTTTGGTTGTGAGATTTACTACAATGACAATGGCGGGAGGATATCAAAAATCCGACAGCACTGCTTGGATATTATACCTAAAACTGCTGCACTATTTTGAAAAAAATATACTTTGGACACAGGCTCATTTGTTTGTTAGATACGATCGTATACAGTTTTACAACATGGCTGCTCAGATTGCATCCTTTCTTGAAGAACGATGACAGAGTGCAGATCATTCAGAAGAAATGTGACATGTTTTTTTGTTTTGCAATGGACATTTATGTTTTACCCAAGTGCCACAGATTGGATTCATCTCGCGATCTCTATTTCATTATAAAGGTATGAAGTCCCATTATATTTTCCATGTTGTTATTTGCACACCCAACAACACTACTGGTGTTGGAGGATCTATATCTTAAAAACACCGTAGATTGACAGTAAACCTTTAGAACGTTCTGATGATAAAACTTATCTTCATTAATATTTTAGATCGTATCTAAGATAGATAGCTCCTTTGCCTGCTAACATGGTCACATCAAGCTAGACGGGCGTGGTTTCAGCAACCAGTAATATCAGCTCAAACCACCTCCCCGCCTCTTTGCCCATTTTCAGTTATCCAGGAGTGACGTGCGGTGACGCACAGCTAAGATGGCCGCGGCCTCATTTAGGCGTCAAAACTGCTGTTCAGAACTCTATGGGTGACGTCACGGACGCTACGTCCATATTTTTATATGGTCCCTGCACACTAGATAGACGGAACTTGGGTACTTGCTTGCAGTAATATAATATATATATATAGAGATAAATGAGATAACAATTGACAACAATTGTAACAATACTCCACACATAGTATACATTCATCAAATACTTTCATTTCAAACCCACTAAATCCAAATGTCAGCCCAATCAGAAGTACCGGTACTTCAGAAACTATATTATATACAGTCTTTATACAGTCAAACCAAAAATTATACACACACTAGATATAATTTTTATAATTTTTACTAGTGCTATAGTTAATTTATGTAAACTGTGACATATTACATCCAAAAATTTGGAAACAAAAATTATTCATGACATCTAGCACACCTGATTACTCTTCTTAGGAAAGATGAGTAACTTTAAAGGGCAACTTAAACTCTTCCACTCTTGTTTCTTCTGCATAACTTTGGCTGTTCAGCAACTGCTGAATCAGCATTATCTGCTCTCATCTCTTTCAGATCTGATCTGTGTACCTCATAAATGCCCTGAGTTATGAATTTATATGAGCTTCAAAGCCATCTATTTTCATTTTTTCCCAAATACCAGTTAGCAAAGACTTTTAGAAAAGACTGAACTAAATATGTGTGAATCATTAAGATCAGTGAATTATCAATGCAAGCATGGAGACACTGTGAGAGGCCGACACAATACTGTGCTGCGTTAATGTTCGGTTATATCAGTAAATCATCTTGTCAGTCACTCATTACATCTTGATTAATAGAAATAATTCAGCCAAGAATTAACATATTGTCATCATTTACTCCACTTCATAATCTTGATCAATCACATGATATGGGAACCAATAATGTTTGGTATTAGCGACACTGAGCTCAGCCTTTTTCTTTATTGAACACAACCAAATAGCATCTTTGAATTTCTCTATGTTCCTCAAACAGCACATACTGTATGGCACATGAATCATATAGACTATATTTCTATGGTGTATTCTGTCCTTTTAGGAGTATAAATCACCATCCACTTTGTGGTATGGGAAAGTGCAGCTTAGACAGAATTTTCATTTTTTGGGTAAACTATGCCTTTACTTTTAGTTTAGACAAAGTTTATGGCTACATACTTTGTTAGTTATAGCTTGCATATTAAAACAAAAAGCTGACGTAGATGGCAAATTTAATGAGACAGAAACTTATTTATAATTCATGTATATAATTATTGATTTTCCATAGATGACTCATGATTTTATACTTGTTCAAGGTGTGTGTGTGTATATCTGCTTTTTGCCTAGCAGCCACTGCGGCAACAAGGACACACAGGGGCACATCATAACCATCGCCTTTCAAGAAAGGATTCTTTCATCTCCATCACAAAAAAATGAACCATCAAAGAGCTTGTGCTATTGTCTTTGCATTCTATTCACCAGCTAGTCAGTGCTGTGCTTACAAAGTAGAGAGGGGATTACAAGGTGATGAAACCGCAGAGACTCTAACAGCGATCCACGTCAAAAGCACTGTTTTATGATTCTAAATGAGATGCACACAAGCTCTGCATATAATAAGATTCTCAAAGTCCCAAAAGTCGTGAAGACATGAGGTGCCAGCAGCAGAAGGTAAAACAATATATTTATATATATATATATATATATATATATATATATAAAAAAATAATAATTCTCTTTGGACCATAGGAATAACATTGCCAGCAGCTCTGCTTCTATTGTTTTTTTTAGAAGTTGGCCTCTGTTGATTTAGACTCACAACAATATCAAACCAAATGTTTTGCAAAATGTTTATGTGCTTGCGTCCATCAGTTGTCCTGACTGAGTAGTGAAGCTGAATCTCAACATCATAGAGCCACTATTGAGCAGAATTCAAATGTGCAGAGGATGCAAGAAAACCAAAGAATTTACAGTTCCTGGAAGTTTTTTGTAAAAAAAAAAAAAAAAAAAAAAAAAATAGTGTGCACCTTCACTGCTCAAGACAAACCAGCAGGGACAAAACTATCCTGCATAACTCTCATGAATGACTACAGATATTATATTATTATTATTATTATTATTATTATTATTATTACCGAACAATTCAAAAAAGTATAATAAAAATTTTAAATCTATTTATAATGTGGGAGTAGGTGAGAGTAGACACCTCTCACGGTTCAAACAATTAGGGCTGTGCAACAAACTCAAGCTCCTCTTCTCTTATATTGAAATCCTCCGACATTTCTATTTAAAGATTCTCGTTTTAGACTCCTAATTTGTGACTGGAGTTTTGTTTTGCTGCTGTGTTCATCAGTACGTCACGTGTCACGTCAGAGGCCGATTTGTGTACGGATGTTTGCCGGAAGCTGGTTATCATAGTTTATAAATTTGTAAATATGGATATTTTTCTTACAGGCCTTTATTAACCCCCTGAAGCAGTGTGGATTATTTTGGATGGATGCACTTTTTTGGGCTTCAGAATCATTCACTATTAGTGCCATTCACTACCATTATAAAGCTTGGAAGAGCCAGGATATTTTTTAATATAACTCCGACTGTGTTTGTCTGAGAGAAGGTAGTCATATACACCTAGGATGGCTTGAGAGTGAATAAATCATGGGAATATTTTTGGGTGAACTATCCCTTTAAATATTTTGGTTTTGGTGGAATAGATCTGCTAAGCTGCTGCTGCTGAATTGCTGCTGCTGTTGATTATTGCTGTTTTTGATTAACTTGCTACTGCCAATACATACGTCGATATGCTGCTGTGAGTACAGTATGTAAGACATACTGCTGCTGCACAAATAGCATACATCAATTATAGCAGATATACAGGTGGAGCTGGGGAAGGTAGAGGGTTTTAGACAAACTCTGAAAGTGCAGTGCAAACTGCTATAGTGAATGATAACCAGCCATTTAAATGTTGAGCAAGCTCATTGGCTGCAGATGCAGCATGAACCAATCAGCTTGTGCCACGTAACTGTAAATATCATCAGCTTGGGTTAAGTTGAGTTGGGTTAAGTATGAAGAGTTTCATAACAGAACTAGGCATTCTGTTTGAATATATTTTAAAATGTATTGTATCCCTGTGATGGCAAGCTTAATTTTAGGCAGCCATTTCTCCAGTCTTAGTTGTCATATAATCCTTCAGAAATCATTAGATTATATTCATAATACATCAAGCCTAAATATGCAATTATAGATGATCTGAAAGTTTATAATATGATGAAAAGGCTACTTTTAAAGGTTAAGTAAAATGCATTAAATTAAGAGAATGAGCAATTGAATGCTTTTGTTGACTTTTCCCAGAGGAAACTGAGGAAATGTGTAGAAAAAGAATCTCAGCCCAAGATGCCTCAGCTTACTGGTAAAGCCTTTGTACTTTTAATTCATCTTGTTATGTAAATGAGAACAGCATGCATGTGTTTCCAACACTCAACATATGTTTATCTATTCAAATAGCTCTGACTTTGACATCTGTCGGAAGGGTTGCACAGAGTGGATGCTTCCCACACAGATGCTTGCTGCTAAATTCTTATTCTGCTTCCGAGGGTTAGACATACAGAAACTGATTTTTTACATTTCATATAATATGGTGGAACTTATGGCTAGATTTCAAAAGACTGTTATTTAGTTAGATTGTAAAGTTGAGGCTGATATTTTCTGAAACATCTGTTTGAACTGCCTTTCTTGCATGTTAACAATGAAAAAGTTTAATAGTCAGAAAGAAAATTATGCTCCGCTATGCAGGTGAGGCCTGCCGGAAGATCCATCTTAAGATTGTAGCTGAGATGGTATTTTAAGATTGTATTTTGAAATGGGTTTTTTTAGCTGCTAATTAGCTGCTCATTAGTTTATTCTTCCAGCATGCAGTGGAGTTAACTTTGTGCTTTTGCAATGACTTTCTATGTCATGTAAGCTGCCATTTTCAGGACTTTGACAGGTATACATGAACTCAAACAAACTGACTGACAGTGCCTCATTCAGATTTGATAAGCTGTCATTCTAAAAGGTCTAAACTCAATATTTTTGCACAGTTTAAAGGGAAATACCTAGCTTTTTAATACTAGGCATTGCAGTCGAGTACAAATTGAATTAAAGATCCAGTGCTTTATGGGTATTGACCCAGACTCCTGCAATCATTAGTTGGGATAAGGTTTGGATTTAGCATAGCTTTAGGCCAAACATTTGACTTGACTAATGAAGCATTTTGTAATAAGATTTTAATGTCTGTATGTTAGGGCTGCATGATTAAAGCACATAAACAATAGTTGTTAATTATTTCCTTTTGATTTTTTAAAGGGGACCTATAATGCCCTTTTGTAATATAAGTCTCTGGTGTCCCCAGAATGTGTCTGTGAAGTATCAGCTCAAAATTTCATTTGTTATAGCTTGTTGGGTATGAGCCAAAAACAAATGAGCTGCTGGCCTGCTTTCCAGAAGAGGCAGAGCCTTCACAGCTCGCGCTTTGGTTGCTCAACAACAACAAAGCTGGAGAATCTCACGCAGCCAAAATGGTGATTGTCAGTAACGGTGTTCAGCCTTACATTATTCAAACCGGAGTCAGACACTGATGGAGAGACTCAGAAAGAAGTTTTAGAATGCATCTGGACGTTTCTGTACGGCTAGTAGATCAATTTATGTAGTTGCTGTAGAGTTGATTCAACTCATTGACTAGCATGTGCCGTCATGTTAAATTTTTTTGCAAATCCAGCCTTGAATTGACCATTGTTTGTGAAGCAGTCCGGCGTAAAATGACAGCATGATAACAAAACTCTACTACAACAACTCTTCCTCTTCTCTAAAGCAGCCCAACATGGCCTTGCCCCCTTTGTTGAGTGTTCTTGGGGGCGGGGTTTAAGTCAATTTTAGGGTTAGTGATGTCACTAACCCGGGAAGAAGCTCATTGTAGTCCCAACCAGCCGTTTGTTGTAGTCCTTAAACAAAGAATTCTTTAAAAGAATGTATCTCCCTTTGCATTGAACTTTGAGCATCATAACTTTGCAGATGTTGTTTATGCTCTAACCGCAACATTACACACTAACTAAAGTTAAAAAAGTGAAATCATAATCAACCACCCCTTTAATAATTTTTATTATTACTTGTGGGCCAACTACATGCCATAGCCTATATTTGATGTACATTTTTTTTATATATATATAACATTTTTATATAACATTTATTTGTAAAGACAGTGGCTAATCAGGCAAGTTTAAAGGGGTAGTTCACCCAAAAATGAATGAATGAAAAATTAGCTGTTAATTTACTCACCCTCAAGCCATCCAAGATGTAGGTCCAAGATGTCTTTTTCTTCAGTAGAACAGTAAAATAAGATTTGTAGTTGAAACCGTGTTCCTTGGTGATTTATAAAATGCAAGTCAATGGCTACCATCACTTTAAGAGTCAAAAAAAGTATATAAAAAAAACAAAATTAATACCCGTGGCTGCTGACGATAGGCCTACATTGAGGTCTTATGAAGTGAAATGATCAGTCTGTGCAAGAAACTGAACATTATTTACATTATTACCTGTAATCCACAGCCCTGGCAAACTGAGTGCATTCATAGCAGTCTGGAGCACAGGGTTGCCAGGTTTGTGTAACAAAACCAGCCCAATTGCCGTTCAAAACCCACTTAATCATGTCCAAAACTAGTCCCAATCCACTTCAATCCGCAGACTAAAAAAACAACCTGTGGAAACAGTGTAAAAGTTTTAAAATGCTGCAAAAACGTGGAAAAAATGCTGACTTGGCAACACTGCTGAAGTGTGAGCTTCCTGTTCCAGTATGATGTAAGTACAGGAGCAAACTCACACGTGAGCTGACGCTGTGTTTGTTTACAACAGAGAGGGAGTTATTGTATTGTTCATCCAAATGGTACTTACTTGTGCTTATCCTGAATGTCACAACCTATATAAATGGCGTAGCATAGACAACTGTATAAATTTATTTGTTCTAGTTACAAACATTCTTCAATTTTTGGATGAACTACCCCTTTAATTTTGTTATGCCTGTATTTTGACTCCCAAATGACAGTAGCCATTTGACATACATCATATGAATCACTAAAGACCACGGTTTCATTTAAAAATCTTCTTTACTGTTCTACTGAAGAAAAAAAAGACACCTACATCTTGGATGGCCTGTCAGTGAGTAAATTACCAGAAATTTTTAATTTTTGGGTGAACTATCCCTTTAACTCCCTGAGGTCTGAAAACGCGCCGGTGCGTTTTGCAGGTTGTTTTTCACATTGCAGCAAAACAGACTTAAAACACTCAGATTAAAAACAAAATGTTGTGCTTTTTGCAAAATAAAGAAAACTAAAATGAACTAAAAAATGAAATGAAAATGAAAACTAAATCCCTCTGAACGATGTTTAATCTGATAGTTCTCAGAAAATGAACTATAACTTAATAAATACTAATCACAAAAAAAATTAGACATGTCTAAAGACACGTTGAAATGTCAGGTTTTAAATCATGTAAGTCATATCGAAAAAAAAAAAATTCTGTGTTTAATGCAGTAATGTAATCTGTATGAAAAGAGACACATGTCAGAAGTCCGTGTTTCAGCTCATTATCCACTAATGCGGCCACGCCCACGGAGCCAACGCTATTCAGAGGCAAATTATGTGTCAATACAGGCATACATCATCTCAATCATGTATTTTTTGTCTTGAAAAGTGTTTATCTGTATGTAAAAGCCATGGTTAGCGACCTCTGGAAGACATGCCGTTAGTTCCTGATATGTCCTCTTCTTCTTTAGAATAATTTGTGGACTAAATGTGCACAGAGAGCGCCCTCCGGCTGCAAGTATGAATTGAAAACAGTATCCAGCACTCATAGTGATGGTAATAAATATTGAATAAATATTACTCCTCAGTATAGAATATTGACATAAACATATGAGAATCCATCAATATTTCTCCAAATGTGCATGCTTTTAAACTAAAAACCTATATTCAGACTCTTTGCATCACAGAAATACATTATATTTTAAAGAATATAATAGAATACCATTATTTTAAATTGAGCTGAGACATGATTACAGAGGTTTTTTTCACAGCCTACCTGACTGAAAGGCCTCATTATTATGCAGCACCTTTAGAGGTTCTTTATCCGATTCTTTTGTCTTCTCAGGTGTAAATGACCCATTATTCATGATGATTCATGCCTCCACGCATACTGTTTCTTGACAAAAAGTGTCTTACAAAAACTAAATCAATATATTGTTTTATATGAACAAGTAGGCATTATAATTTTTACATAATTTTGAAGCAAAAACTCTAGCCTACAACCTCCAATACCCAGAAGTCTTGTAAACACCGATTTAATATGTATTTTTGGCCTAATTTCAGTGACTTAATTTTTTAGTTTTTTCAATAACCATGCATAAACGTTATTCCTTCAAAAACACAAACATGTGCATACATGTTCCTCACATATTATGGTAGCCTAGTTTGTGCTGAATACAGTGTAATGACACCTTTGTCATTAATATGTTTATGAACAACTGAAAAAAGCACAAATGTCAGGGCATGTCAAAACTTCTCCAGGCCCCAAATCAGCCTCAGACTCCAGAGGGTTAACATCAGTTCTCAGAGCAGCATCAAAAACAAAACTTTTTTTTTTTTTTTTCAAATTAATTTTTAATAAAGTAGACGATTGAGCATTGCGACAAACCTACGGTGGAACGCTCTGATTATAATCAACAAAGCTGTCGAAGCTGCACTAAGCTTCTGTACATGAAAACTCCCATTATAATCACTGAAGTTGTCTATGCTGCTGAATAAATCTCCTGTTTACACCATGTAATGTATAGTGAAAGCAAAGGAACATCCCTGTTGATTATAATTGGAACCCTGATAATGTGAGGGCTTGTTTTGTCATGTTATGTTGCTCAAAATTAGGTAATCAAAAACTGAAATAATACACCTTTAATTGTGTGAGTGTGGGAAGTGTTTTTTGCCTTGTTTTTTTCAGCAGCTAAAAACAACTATAAATAGAAGAACAATGTTGAAATTTGAAAATAGCAAACCCATTTACTCAGTGGTTTTTGTTTACCCTTGCAAATCTCGTTCCCAGTCTGAGTCTTATGTTAAAAATGAAGGCTGTGTCACCATGGCGCGCTCTCTTGTAATTTGTGTTTGTTTACACTGACTCAGCTGAAGTTTGTTCACACACTGATCTATCTCTCTCCCTCCAGAGAATATTCTGCCAAGCTTGCAGTGCCCACTGTTTGTGTACCAATCTGTGGTAGCATAATTCCCCACATTGTTACTCTGCATCTAGTCAGGGAAGCTGAGAGATTCATGTGAATTCATATGAATTCATGAATTAATAAATAGAGGCAAAGCTTAACTACATCAACATGAGGATATTACACACAGAATATAAGCTGTCAGTGATGAGGAAAATGGGCTAAATTGTGATGTGATAGATGTTCTGTTATGGCTTAACTGCTGTAATTCCAATATTAATGTTTAATCTACATGGCTTATACATTGGCCATATACATTGTTATTGTTTTTTGATTTAAAAGGACAGTTCAAAAGAATAACAAAAATAACAAAATTTAAAAGGACAGTTCAAAAGAATAACAAAAATAACAAAATTAGTTGCCAAGGCAACATTTTAATTTAGTTTAACTTGAGAACTAAAAAACTAAAACTGAAATAAAAATCAATAAATACTATGAAGACATATATATATATATATATAAATAAAAAAAAAAAACTTTATTCAGTCAAAACAAGCCGATCTCAAGGAAGGCAATTCATATGTATTTTACAAGGTGGCTAATTCGTACGAATTCATACGACCTCACTCATATGAATTTGTACGTTTTTTGCTAAATTGTATGTATTTTATGAGTTACCAAATTTGTATGAATTCGTTGATGACGAATACTATTGAACTAGCATATTGCATATAAAAATTAGTTCAAACTTTGACCTGTGGAGGGTAGTAATACGCTTAGCAGTGTCTACACTGCTGAAATTCTAATAGAGGAGAAGAAGAAGAGAGCTAGTTCAAGATGAGCATTTCTGGTTAAAACGTATATCATTTTCAATTTTTTTTTTTAGAAAATGAGTGATGGTTTCACTAGATAAGACCCTTATTTCTCATCTGGGATCGTGTTGAACAATTTGAAGCTGCAGTGCAACTAATTTTGACCTTCAACTGTTTGGTGCCCATTGAAGTCTACTATAAGGAGAAAAATCCTGGAATGTTTTCATCAAAAACTTTAATTTCTTTTCGACTGAAGAAAGAAAGACATGGACATCTTGGATGACATGGGGGTGTGGAAATTATCAGGAAAAGTTTATTTAAAAGTGGACTAATCCTTTAAGTAGCTTCTATGTAGTTAATTACTAATTGACAGTAGATTGTAGCGTAGCTAACTGCTTTTTCAGGGTATATTGACTGTAGCTGAACTACTTTATATTGTGATTATTGTACAGTTTGACAAGCTCCAGTTTGAAGTAGCTTCCACAACACTACAGACCATGAGTTTGTTTTGAAATTTGTAGTTGTCAATATAATGATTTCATATGCACATCACCACAGAGTTAACTGTATGATAATAAGCATGCATGTCCTGAAATTAAAATCAAATAAACAGGATTTTAGTGGATAAGACAAGTATACTTTTGAGAAAAAAAGCCAAGCGTGTAGGTAATTCTCGCAGTAATTCTCACTGGTAATATTGTTGATTTAAAGGCAGGTCTTATGCTGTTCACATACTAATGAGGTGGATTGGACCATAATGGGATGTTTTACTAAATTATAGATACTGCTGCTTTTACTGCACCGGTTTGAAATACAACCTTTTGCTGTTGTTATCGCTGAGAGTTCAATTAGCCGTAAATCACATGATGGGAGGCAAATGAACAGAAGATAGAAGAAGATAAATGGTAGTTATGCATGCATATTTTGCTTAAAGAGAGTTCCTACTTCCATTAAATTGCAGTCACTTTTTGTAGCCACAATTCTGGGGCATGTTGTCACAATATATATGTGTATATATATATATATATATATATATAGAGCCTGCTATTAAACAGTCTATTGTAGGTTTTAAACAGTGAAACAATTATGAAACAGAAATGTTAAAGGTAAAAATATCAAATATTGTAAATAATAAAGTGTATAAATTATCCCACTACTGCACTACGGAAGAGGATTAGGGCCAAGCAATAATAAAAAAATAAAACCATCTCGAGATTATAGTTGTTCAATTTCAAGAAAAAAGTCTAGATAAAATGTTGAGAATAAACTCGTTAAATTATGAGAAAAAAGTTGTTAAATTACAAGAAAATATTCGTTAAATTATGAGAAAATTGTTGTTTAATTTTGAGAAAAAAGTTGAGATAAAATGTTGAGAATAGTAATTAAATTACAAGAAAAGTCGTTAAATTACGAGAAAATATTCGTTAAATCATGAGAAAAATGTAGTTAAATGTTGAGAAAAAAGTCAAGATAAAATGTTGAGAATAAAGTCATTAAATTATGAGAAAAAAGTAATTAAATTACGAGAACAAATTCGTTAAATTATGAATTTGTTCTCATAATTTAACAACTTTTTTCTTGTAATTTAATTACTTCTCATAATTTAATGAGTTTTTTCTCAACATTTTATCTCGACTTTTTTCTCAAAATTTAACGACATTTTTCTCATAATTTAACGAATTTGTTCTCGTAATTTAACAACTTTTTTATCGTAATTTAATGACTTTATTCTCAACATTTTATCTCGACTTTTTTCTCAGAATTTAACGAGTTTTTTCTCGTAATTTAACAAGTTTATTCTCAACATTTTATCTAGACTTTTTTCTTGAAATTTAACGAGTTTTTCGCGTAATTTAACAACTTTAATATTGAGATGGTTTTATTTTTTTATTATTGCTTGGCCCTAATCCTCTTCCGTATGCACACATGTTGATGGCACATGAAAAAAAAAATAGTCCACATCATTTTTTGGTTCATTTGGAAACATTTTATTGATAAAATCTTTTTTGGCCCCCCACCACTGTTCCCACTAAAGCTGCGCGCGTGCACTGCCACGCACTTCTGAAGCTGCGGCCGCTCAGAAAAAATAATTGCCACGCAGAAAACAGACATGAAAATAATTGTAGTATTTTAAATGAAAAATAAATGCAGTACTCTGGAAAACCGCCACAGAGTTATTGTCGCTATAGAGTTGGAACCGGTGAATGCGTTTTACAGGTTTCATAGAAAGAGAACTCTGAGACATTTACAGTTACACACCCACCACAGGTGTAGCGTGCAAACTCAAAATAAAAAAGTGATATACCTCAGTTTAAATAGATTTTTGTGTGTGGGTTTCAGGGATGTTTAGATAACTGTAAAAGACTTAACGTTCACTTTTCTTAAAAATATTTAGCTATCAGATACTGTTTAAATGCTTCAGTTTGTTTTCATTATATAATATATTAAAACAAACGGAAGCATTTAAACAACTGATATAATACTGTAAACCAATTTAAATACATAAATATTATATTTAATTATATTATAATGTAAGCTTAATAAAAAAATGATCTCACAAGGGGATTGTTTAGGGCTCCTTGCCACGAAAAATCTTAACCTCCTATAAAATCTGGGAAATTCATAAGCAATAAACATGTAATTTTGATGGTTTAACACTGTCTGTTGCTAATAATTTACAGTACAAAAACACATTATGATTGTTCCAAACCATTATTGTAACTGCTCCTATTATATTATTATAAAGAATTGAACTGTCCTGCAGGAGGACAGAAATTATTTTTTCATAGGCATATAATTTCTTGGTAAAGACTGGTACAGTTAATACAGCAATGTGAAAAATCTCAAGTAACCTAAAATGTGCTTAATTTAGTGACTGAACTGCTTGTTTTCAAACATATTTAATAAATCACTAAGTTACATCAAGGGTCAAATAAAATAGAAACGGCACATTAAAGTTAAATGTTACAGTTACATGATAAAACCTTTTTTTGTGTGTGTGTTTACGTTCATTGTACAGGTCTGATATAAAGTATGTTTTTGCTCAGGTGGCCAAAATGTGCGTTCAACAGAGAAAAGTTTTGCTCAGCGAGAAAAAAAAATTAGAGGGAACATTGCCCCCCACCCCAAAATATTTTTTCGTTGCCTCAGGGCAACGTTGTGCAACAATGGTACAGAATCATAGAGAAAATTATCATTAAAATGTATTGTGACGAGCAGGGCGGGCGAGAGCCGTGAGGGAACGGCGCGAGGCCGGTGACGCGAGTGATAATGAGCGTCACCTGCGAGGCGTGCCGGCCTCGAGTCTCTCACGGAGGAGCTCCGGAGGCATAAAAGGAGGAGCGACTACAATGAAAGACGAGAGAGGACCAGGCCTGGACTTTATTTTATGTTTTGTTATGTTTGTGTGGCCGGCAGACGTCCGCGAGGGTCTGCCGGCATTACTTTCGTTTTGTTTGTTTATTTTATATTAAAGTTTGGTTGAATGTTCGCCGGTTCCCGCCTCCTTCTTCCCATATCTACTAACCTCGTTACATTGGTGCCGAAACCCGGGAGGAAGGAGGGACATGCTGTCGGAGAGCCCTCGCTGCTGAGGGGGATCGCGGTGCTGCGGAGTTCGGGCAGCGCGGGAGTGAAGACCGCGAGAGGCTGCCCGAAGCGGTGGTACTGGAGCCCAGTGAAAGGTGGGACGGAGAGCTCGAGGCCGTGCCCCTGGGACGAGGTGGGGTGGCTGCCGTCCAAGAGGGAGCGGAGGAGTCGCCGCCGTTCGCCGTGGGCCGGAGCCTGCTGCCGTCCGCCATAAAGGGGAGGAGCAGGGAACGGGGGACTCGCTGCCGGCTGCCCTCAGTCGGAGGAGCCATCGCCGGCCGCCAGGAGGCGGTCGAGGATCGGGCCGTCCACCGAGCGTCCAGTGCCACCGCATGGCACCGCGAAGAAGAGCCTCTCGGCAGGCTGAGGACCAAGCGGCAGTGTGTCGGGGAACCGGACCAAGAATTTTTTTTTCTTTTTCCTCTCTCCCCTCTCTCGTCCTGTCGCTCCCCTTGCTTCCGTCTCCTTTCTCTCGTCTCGTCTGTCCTTACCCCCAGGTGCTGCGGCCGCCGAGACAGGCCCCGGGGGGGAGTAGAGCGCAGTCTCGGAGGTACCCCCCGGCCTGCGAGGGGCGTTGGGGGTATGTGACGAGCAGGGCGGGCGAGAGCCGTGAGGGAACGGCGTGAGGCCGGTGACGCGAGTGATAATGAGCGTCACCTGCGAGGCGTGCCGGCCTCGAGTCTCTCACGGAGGAGCTCCGGAGGCATAAAAGGAGGAGCGACTACAATGAAAGACGAGAGAGGACCAGGCCTGGACTTTATTTTATGTTTTGTTATGTTTGTGTGGCCGGCAGACGTCCGCGAGGGTCTGCCGGCATTACTTTCGTTTTGTTTATTTTATATTAAAGTTTGGTTGAATGTTCGCCGGTTCCCGCCTCCTTCTTCCCATATCTACTAACCTTGTTACATGTATTATTAGTTTTTTTTTTTTTAATATCAAGAAATCATTAAGTAAAAAGGGAAAAACACTTGAAAGACATTGATATACTGAATTTGATACATGCATAGGTCTGTATCATGTAGTGTGTCATGCCATATAATGTACTACATGTAATAAGATTTCACTCCGTCCGAAACTTCAAAAAGCAGTTCTCCTCTGTTGTGAAATAGAGGTGTATGTTACAATTTTTGCACATCACTTTGGGTGTTTCTGCGCACCCAGGAACCCTGCATCTTAAGAAAACTTTCCATTGCCCGAGGGCAACGCTGTTTATAAAATGATTTTATTTTCACAATTTTTAAATTGTATAAATTAGCCCCATACTTCTATCATTTTACAATATATTACTGTTGTCAAAAGTACAGATTTTGAAATCAAGTCGATACTGAAATTTTAAAAATGTGACACTTTGAGTGCTGTTGAGCAGATTAGTAAACACCTCTGATTGGCCATTGTGTTCAAGTGCTCAACATACAGTACAGTCCAAAAGTTTGGAACCATTTTAAAATAACATTTACAATTTAAAATAACTGTGTACTATTTAAATATATTTGACAAAGTAATTTATTCCTGTGATGCAAAGCTGAATTTTCAGCATCATTACTCCAGTCTTCAGTGTCACATGATCCTTTAGAAATCATTCTAATATGCTGATTTGCTGCTCAATAAACATTTATGATTATTTTCAATGTTGAAAACAGTTGTGTACTTTTTTTTTCAGGATTCCTTGATGAATAGAAAGTTCAAAAGAACAGCATTTATCTGAAATACAAAGATTCTGTAGCATTATACACTACCGTTCAAAAGTTTGGGGTCAGTAAGAATTTTTATTTTTATTTTTTTGAAAAGAAATTAAAGAAATTAATACTTTTATTCAGCAAGGATGCATTAAATCAATCAAAAGTGGCAGTAAAGACATTTATAATGTTACAAAAGATTAGATTTCAGATAAACACTGTTCTTTTGAACTTTCTATTCATCAAATAATCCTGAAAAAAAATATTGTACACAAATATTTTGTACAATTGTACACATTAAATGTTTCTTGAGCAGCAGATCAGCATATTAGAATGATTTCTAAAGGATCATGTGACACTGAAGACTGGAGTAATGATGCTGAAAATACAGCTTTGCCATCACAGGAATAAATTACTTTGTGAATTATATTCAAATAGAAAACAGTGATTTTAAATTGTAATAATATTTCACAATATTACTGTTTTTTACTGTATTTTTAATTAAATAAATGTAGCCTTGGTGAGCAGGTGAAACTTCTATTAAAAACATTAAAAATCTTAGTGGTTCCAAACTTTTGGACTGTACAATATATATATATATATATAATATATATATATATATTATTGACTGAGATGTAATACCTGTGACAACTAGTCCCGGTCTCTCCTGTAACAGAATGTGAGCTGTTGTTAATCAATATTTATGTTTACAGACGAGGTGGTTGGCTAAAATGACCACTCAATAAATAGGAAGGCAGACTGAGTCATGTTTTACACAAACTCACGGCACAACTTCCTTTTGCTTGGTGCGTAATTAAAAAGCAATTTACTACCATCTTCTGGCAACTTTTGAACAAATGCTGAGATCATTAACTAATTTTTATGCTGCCAAAGACAAATGGATGGGGGATTGTCAGCGTTGGCCTCATGTGGGATCAAAGCCGAACGCCTGTCTTTGCTACTGAAGTCCCTCTCTTTTCACAAACCTGTGAATCCAGCTCTTTGTTCTGTCTAACCATGCTGAACCTCAGAGGAGAACATGGCTGGCAAGGATGGACTTGTTGGTCAAATGCAATTAGCCAGAGTGCTTAGGATGCTCTCTATTCTTTTATCTTTCTTCAAAAAGAGAATTCTGCCTCTGCACTCAGCCTGACAGCCTCTCTATATGACCAACCTCTGCTGGCAGAATTAGAATAAGGATTTAGAGAGTCAGACGACATTAGAGAACATAATGTATGCCCAAGAATGAATTCTATAGATTTTATGGCATTTTGCATGGTTATAACATAATGTACGTTTAGATTATCGTTTTCTCAAAAATAGTCATGATGATTAACTTAAATAGTGTGTCGCTTTGAAATTGTTTGTGGCTCATTGTAGGTGCTTTGACGTAAATAATTAATTGTCAGTTTTGAATGTGTTATAGTCATGGCCTATTCATGACTGTTAAAATTATTCCTCTGTTGAATAAACATCATGTGCTACCTCAATTATGGCACATTTATGTGGATTAACCCATGCTTTTGGAGAGCAAAGTCATAAAATTGGAAGATCAAATGAGTTATATTGTGTGAAATGGAGAAGAAATATTTAGAAAAAAAAACAAAAACAAAGGTGTGATTATATATCATAGATTAGGAATAGGCAGAAATTAACATCACTTTGATACTTTCTTTTAGCAGTTCTTACCCCTTTTTTCCCCTCACAATATTAGTATTTTAATCTTACAATACAATGATTTTATTCTCACAATTTTAGTTTATTCTCATAATATTAGTTTTAATCTCACAATGAATGATTTTATACACATAATTTTGACTTTATTCTCTCAAAACATTGCTATCTTAATCTTGTAAGGCTATGACATCTTAGTTGTTTTTATTTACACACTAAAATTCCTATAGTACAATGAAATGTTGTAGATATGTTGATTGCAAAACATTTTACTTGTTCATATTTATCAATGGAAAAAGATTTTGTTTATTGGGGTCCAGATGGTGTAGTTACAGTATCTAGCAGGGGCTAATTGGGTCTTGCTAATCAGTCAAACCTTGACCTTGTATTTTCGTCCATTGTTCATGTAAGCCATTGAAATTTACTTTGTCTGATGTTGAGGAGATGTGTAGTAAATATTGTTTATCGCTCTGTTCTTGATTTTTCTACATGGTGATATGCTTTAACAAAAATTTAATTGGTTAGCACATAGACTCTAATATAGTTAGGTTTAACACTGTAAAAAAGCCTTGTGGCTTAAGCATTTAGTTTTGTTATTTATTTCTTGACCATGTCGTGGGTGGCTTTGAGTCATAACGGAGGAGTGTTGGCGTGCAGTGTTGATGAATTCTGTTGTCTCATTTAGGAGTTGGCAAATTAAATTGGTTTGTGGAACAGCTTTTATATGTTGCTTTCAAGTTCACTTCTTTATTGCAGTGGAAATTTTAATGAAAATGCATTGAGTGCGTCTCAGAAAGACAAAAGAGATTTTCTGTCGAGTGCCTTTTTAGGCCATATTTTCGGCATTCATTGCTAACAGCCTGGGAAATGTACTAAACAGAATGTAAGAAGTAGAGGGCAGTGTGTAGAGGATAATTAGCAATAATGAAAAATGAGATATTTTTCTTTCGCAACCCTTGCATCTCTATGAGAGCACAAAGCTGACAAATGCTGGGGCATGAAATTGCCTGATGCTGCTGGCCTATACGAACGATAATGACTCGGATAATGGAACCGTCTATTTGTCCATTGGGTGAGTAATTACAAGCGGGATGGAGGAGGAAGCAGAACCCTTGAGTGTAGAGAGCTGTTGGGAGGGTGAGATGATATTTAGTTCCATCTGGAAGGACGGGCAGGACTGCAGATAATATAGAAAACAAATGCCAGGCTGGATTTTCAGCAAGCTCACAGGGAGCTAAGCGCTGGTCACTGTGGGCGCTGACTAAATGTCCTGCCCAGGGCACCTGAGGGCCTCCATCTCCTTAGCATCCTAATCAATTTTTAAATGTTGCATCAGCTGTTTTATTATTAACAACAACAGTATTATTATAACAATATATATATCAACAACAGTATTATTCATGTTCGTAGAATTTGAAGTTTTTAGTTGAACAGTCATTTACTTTACTGTTTTAAGGAAATGTCTTGACTGAACATAATATTTAACGTAATAATTTAACTTGACTGTTGTCCCGAAAGTGGCATGTTGTTACACTATAAAAAATGTTGGGTAAAAATAACCCAAGTTGGGTTAAAGGTGCTCTAATTGATCCTGGGTGGAGTAACTTCCTGTTGACGATCGAAGTGTTGTCAAACAAAACAGAGGCTAGCTAGACCCTCCCTCCTCCTCCTCCTCCCCTTCCCCTCCATGCTTCCTGAAACAGTCATGAACACGCATTTAAAATCATTCTTGTCGGTTATTGGCTGGAGCATGTTTATTATGTTCCGTGGTCCAGGCTGCACCAGGTAGTTTTTGTTGCCGTTTTCGGAGCTTGTGGCGACTACAGAGACTGTGTTTTTTTACAGTGTGTTTAGGGGACAGGCAGCTAGCGGATAGTGAGGAGATGTTTGCTGTATGTGACAAAAACTTTGTTTTGGCCTAAAAACGCGTGACATCACTTAGAGCACCTTTAAAAATGGACAAACCCAGTGAGGGGTTGTTTTGATCCAGTGGTCAAAAGAGCCCAAACATTTAACAAAAACCTGCTGGGTAGTTTTATTTAACTCAACTATTGTTTAAAAATTACTATATTGCTCGCTAAAAAATTAACCCAAAAATATTTTAGAAATTAACATTTTTTAATATGTTTAATAAATAAACATTTAATAAGTTTAAAAATATAATAATGAATTGGTTATTAATAAATGTTCACCTTTTGATTATTACTGTTGCCTCTTGTAATTATGTGTCTGATTTTTAATTTTCAAAAAGAGGGTGGAGCTTTAACAGCTCATGCTTCGGTTGCTCAACAACAACAAAGCTGGAGAATCTCACGCATCCAAAATGATGATTGTGAGTAACGGTGTTCAGTCTTACATTGTTCAAACTGGAGTCAGACACTGATGGAGAGACTGAGGAAGAAGTTACAACTTTTCGAATGCAACTGGTGCTTCTGATTGGTTAGTGAATACATTTATGTAGTTGCTGTGGAGTTGATTCAACTCATCGACTAGCATGTGCCGTCATGTTAATCTTTTGTGCAAATCCAGCCTTGAATTGACCCTCTTTTGTGAAGCAGTCTGGGGTAAAATGACAACAACACTCTACGACAACAACTCTTCCTCGTCTCTAAAGCAGCCCAACATGGACTCACCCCCTTTGTTGTGTGTTCTCGGGGGTGGGGTTTATTTACATTTTAGGGTTAGCGATGCCACTAACCCGGGAAGAAGCTCATTGTAGTCTCAACCAGCTGTTTGTTGTAGTCCTTAAACAATAAATTATTTAAAAGAAAATATCTCCTTTGCATTGAATTTTGAGTGTTGTAACTTTGCAGATGTTATTTATGCTCTAACCGTAACATTACACACTAACTAAAGTTAGTTTTTGGGTGAACTAACCCTTTAAAGAATATGGCGCACACACACACAGAACTTATTTTGATGTCAAATATATTCCATACTGTGTGTGTATGTATGTATATATACATAAATAGACCTACATACATTATTTGCCTTAAAAATAATGTATTTATTTATTTATTTGAATTTAGTAGCAGCCTCCAGAGGAAATCATTTACACAAAGTTTCCAGATCATCAGAGCTTTTCTGAATCCTTATTTTATTAGCAGATGGAGATGAGATCCACAGGAAGTAGTGTCATGCTCCTGATCAAAGTTTTTTTTTCTGCCATTGGCACAGAGTTAAATGCAGGTAATGGCATACGCTGGTGAGTGGGAGGTGCAGAGCTCGTGTCTTGGCTCCCGACTGCCTAGCGTCTGCCCAACCTTTAATAACACCATCTGGCCAGCAGTGGGGCCTGTTCTTACCACCTGAACAGAGCATAATCAGTGGTGCACAAAGGCTCCTGGACTGTGACTGTTCAGTGGGTTTGAATCAGCCTTCTCTACACTGCAGCAATTCTCTGATTAGATTGCCTCACATATGACCCAGATGCCATGAGGGCTGATGAACCGCCACTGCCCCGGTTATAAAACATGAATGCTGACGGGACTAGGCTGGCGAGGGGAAGCTTGTCAAGGTCACCGGAGCTTTTTGGAAAGGACTGAATGCTGATTTTGTCATGAAAGATGGAAACCTCTGCTGGTTTTCAAAGTAATGGGATTCATTGTTTATGCTAGTGCCACCATCTTTAGGTTGTGTTCAAATTCATGTGACACCATGTTTTTGGCACAAGGGCACGGCCAGAGGACCGCCTCGGAGGTGTTTGTGGTCCAAAATGTACAGATTAATTCCCTCTTTCTTCTTAGCAGGTTTGAGAATAACATCAAATGTAATTCTGCTGTGAGTCACTGTTTACCAAAATGTTTCTCAGCATCTGTCTCCTAACACAAAATGTAATTTCAGCAGGAAAATAGATTATGGCATGATTATAGCAGACATTTAGAGGTCTAAAGTATACAGTGAAGGTGATATAAAGGCACATTGCAAAAAATGTTTGTAATTTTATTGGAAAAAGGAGGTAAAATAACACAAATGTAATAATTGAATGCAGTAAATTGGTTCACTGTAAGTCACATTACTATGCCAATTAATGAAATGAAGTTTATGCACTGTAAAATATACAGATATTGCATCCCTTAACTGTTTACACATATTTTATAGTCAATTTCTGCCAACCACGGCTCCATTTTTTTCTTATATTTAACAGGATTTTTTTGCAGTACAAAAAAACTCTGATATGTAAATATGTTCCTCTGGAACACACCACTCCTTTTCATTCAAAACTTCAAATAAAGAGCAGAGATCGCTCTGTATATGGAACATTTCTCTGTTTATTTACCTACTTTCACCTTATGTGGAATTATCGAGCATGTGCATGTGAGTTTGGAAACCTCGGATAGACTAGGTGACTCCATAAACAGAGGGAGTAATCACTATCATGAAGCGGCTCTCTGAGGAATGGCATTGAAAGAGCGAGGGCTAATTAAACGGATTTGAGTAATAACCTAAAGACGTTCAAAGGCACATTCTCGACTGTCTTCTCCTGAGGGATGGACATCATGAGCACTCCATATATGAGGATCACAGGAAGACAGATAAGCGTGAGAAATTCACATTAGAGATGGGCCTCCTAATACCCATGGTTTTGTATTCACTAATATCTCGCAATCACACAGATGATGATTTGCCTGACGTGTAATATGTGTGATAAATAATTGAGAGATTAATAGTAAGTCACACACGTTTATTATCCTCAGCTTCGACTGTTGATGTTGGGCATGGATAGTTGTTCTTAACCTTGGAGTCGCAATGCATGTGATGTTGCTAGGGATACAGATATACAGGATTTCTATGAAGTGTCTTATTTATGGCATATTTTTCACCCATGCGTTTGCTTTCTCATTACAGATTAAAGAGAAGCTCACAATATTGATGTTAATAATGATTCAGTAAGGGATAATGTACTCCGCTCCACATCGGGATCTCGATCATCCTGTCGTTTTTTGTTTTTTATAATGACCGACTGAATGAAAAAGAAATAGTTCATTAAAACTTATTTAACATTAGGCCTTGCAACAAGATGAACACTGCCACAATATTACAGTAATATTGATGCTGAAGTAATTTGAGGTCATTTTCAGTACAATCTACTGAGACACAAGATGACGAGTTTGCAGTGTGATACGTATGGAAGCCCATTTCTGCCATATAAGAAAAAAAAAAATATTATTTGGTAAATCATAATTATGACATTGAGATTTAAGAAACAAGTCATAATTATGAGAAAACAAGGTTAAAATTATGATAAAAAGTTAATGTTTTAAAAAGTTGAAATTATGACAAAATATTCTAAGATAAAAGGTCATAATTATGTCGAAAATTCTACTTATAATAATAATAATTTTGACTTTTCTAATAATTATGACTTGTTTCGACTTATGTTATTATGACTTTTTATGTCGAAATTGTTTGTTTTTTTCTCATATGTGGGCATATAAAGGGCTTCCAATGATACAAGGGAGATGCCAGATTCAGGATGAGCATTATCATATAGGAAATATCAGAGGATAAATGCAGCGATTGACCAGTCAGAATCAAGTAGGCCAATTCCATAGAGCTCTGTAATAAAGGAGGGATAGATGTTTTTGCTTCCATCTGCACTTTTTATTTTTTCTTCAGCAGTTTTGATGCCTGAACTCTCATTCAGGCATCAGTGATTGTAAAGAACTGTGTGATGCATCTTCTCTGACCTGCAGTTCAAGTGATGATGTTCAAGGGCATCTGATGAAAACATGCAGTGAATAAAGAGCAGTAGCACTTTTTTTGTTCCAGGTTTAAGATTTGATTGAAAGTAAGCTTTAATTAATGTTTAATTTCTCTTACTAGTCTTGGTAATATTACAGTTTCTTTTAATTTTTTTCCCATTATTTTTCTCCATAAGGGAACAGTTGGGCAGAGGTACACAAGCACTGAACTATGAAATGAAAAATATTATTTAATAGGTTGTTTGCAATCACGTGGTTCTGGTGACGCGCGAAATTCCGGTGGAGGGCAAGCAGTGAACATTAGAATGGAAGAGATGGGGAAAAGTCCTCAGATATAGAGGATGTGAAGCTGCCCTCACGCCTTTCTACTAGTGAAGTTAGGGTAGTATTTTTGATTTTTATTTATTTATTTTTTTTTCTGTTGTAATTGTGAAAAAATGTCGCCATTGTAGGTCATTTATGCTGAATCGAGAATTGTAATAGGAACTCACGATATCGTTCGTGGAAAAAAAATGGACGGTAAAACGTACTCGGTTACTAACGTAACCTCGGTTCCCTGAGATACGGAACGAGTACTGCGTATGGGAAAGGTCTCCCTTTTTCCCCGCTGCTGAAGCCTTTTTCAATAACGCAGTGTAACTGCACCGTCATTGGTTCACTCATAGACAAGTTGTTGAACCAATGGCGGCGCGGCATAGCTGCGCGGCCTATGGCGACAAAGCGCGCGAATATTCCCGCCGAAATGGGCGGGGTATAGGGCTATATAAGCAGGCGTTTCGCCATAGGATTTCAGTGTCAATCGACTGAAGCGACGACCCTGAGCCGCAGCCTCGTGGCACGGCAAGTGACGCAGTACTCGTTCCGTATCTCAGGGAACCGAGGTTACGTTAGTAACCGAGTACGTTCCCTTTCGATACTTCACTCGTACTGCGTATGGGGAACGAATTCAACCACGCCGTGCCACGGCTGGGAACGATATAGCTTGCATTTGGCCACCCAGAGGGGGCAAAAAGGACAAGCGGAGGCAAAGCCTAACCGAACCCATGGTTACACTGAAGGAAGATACTTCCTATGGTGGCGTGAAGCGGGACCTGTTGGAAGCCGCTAATCACACCGACAGGACCCGAGCTTGTAAGGTCGGGACATCGAGGTGATAGAACCTGACAAAGGTGGACGGCGAAGACCAGCCGGCCGCCTCACAGATGTCTTGGATGGAAACTCCGTTGGACCAAGCCCACGAGGAAGCCATTCCTCTAGTGGAGTGGGCCCTGACTCCTATGGGGCAATTAGTGCCCAGTGAGGAGTAGCACAGGTTAATAGCATCCACTATCCAACGGGAAATGCGTTGTTTCGAGACCGGAGACCCTTTGGTGCGGCCGCCAAAACAAACAAAGAGCTGATCCGACAGTCTGAAAGACTGTGATCGGTCTATGTAGGTCCTCAATGCCCTGACTGGGCAGAGTAGCTGCAGCTCTGGTTCGTCCGCCGAGGGAGGAAGAGCAGAGAGCGAGATGACCTGAGCTCTAAACGGAGTTGAGAGCACTTTAGGGACGTAGCCATGCCTAGGTTTCAGAACGACCTTAGAGTCACCAGGCCCGAATTCGAGGCATGCAGGGTTCACAGAGAGGGCCTGCAAATCGCCAACACGCTTTACCGATGCTAGTGCTAGTAGCAGAGCGGTTTTTAGTGTTAGGGGCCTGAGGTCGGCTGAACCCATTGGTTCAAATGGGGCTCCTTTCAAGGCCCTGAGGACCAACGAGAGGTCCCAGGAGGGAATAGTGAGAGGGCGAGGAGGATTCAAACGCCTAGCACCTCTCAAAAAACGGATCACGAGCCCGTTTCGTCCCACCGATTGGCCAGCAATAGGAGCGTGGAACGCTGCAATGGCTGCTACGTAAACCTTAAGCGTGGAAGGGGAGCGCCCCATTTCCAAGCGTTCTTGGAGGAAAGACAGTATGGAAGATACGTCACTCTCCACAGGGTCTATGTTGCGTGTTGAACACCAATCAACAAAGACTGACCACTTCTGGTCGTAGAGGCGCCTCGTAGATGGGGCTCTAGCCTGAGAAATGGTATTTAGGACGTCCTCGGGGAGGCTAGTCGGCTCCCATCGAGGGACCAGAGGTGCAGAGCCCAGAGCTGCGGCTGTGGGTGCCAGATTGTTCTGTTTGCCTGAGAGAGGAGGTCCCGTCTCAGGGGAATCGGCCACGGGGCTCTTAGAGAGAGCCTGAATAGCTCTGAGGACCAAACCTGGTTCCTCCAGAGCGGGGCCACCAGAAGGACTCTGTGCTGGTCTTCTCTGATACGCCTGATGACCTGGGGGATCAGTGCGATCGGAGGAAAGCATAAAGGAGCGTGCTGGGCCATGTGTGGGCCAGAGCATCTACTTCCTTCGAGAAAATGTTGGGCAATGAGAGTTGTCTTCTGAGGCGAAGAGGTCTACCTCTGCCTTCCCGAAGAACTCCCAGATCGTGAGGACCACTTGGGGGTGGAGCATCCACTCGTCGGAGGGGGATGTTGCTGCGTGACAACATGTCCGCACCCAGATTGTTCCTGCCAGGAACATGAGTCGCTCTGAGCGACTGAAGCCTCGGAAGAGCCCATTCCAGCAGTCGTTTCGCCAGAGCGCATAAGCGGCTGGACGAAAGACCGCCTTGGTGGTTCAGGTATGACACCACCGTCATACTGTCTGACCGAACTAGAACATGACGTCCCGTCAAGTAAGCCTGAAAGAACTGAAGGGCTTTCATCACTGCTAGCATCTCTAGACAGTTGATGTGTAGATGGCTTTCCTCGTGGCTCCACGAGCCGAAGGCCGGTCTGCCCTCGCACACAGCGCCCCAGCCCAAGTTGGAGGCGTCTGTTGAGAGCACCGTCCTCCGTGAGACCGCCTGTAAGGGGACTCCGCGTTGGAACCATACTGGATCCATCCAAGGTTTCAGGGCTAGAAGACAGGCCCGATTGACCTTGAGACATAGGCGGCCGTGCCGCCATGCGCTGGGAGGAACCCGGAACTTCAACCAGTACTGAAGAGGCCGCATCCGAAGAAGGCCTAGCTGCAGCACCGGGGAGGCGGAAGCCATCAGCCCTAGCAGCCTCTGGAAAAACTTCAGAGGGAGATAGGCTTTGTTCGTGACAGATGCCGTGAGCTGCTGAATTGCCAGGGCGCGCTCTGGCGAGACTACTGCCGTCATACGGACCGAGTCGAAAACTGCTCCCAGAAACGAAATTCGTTGAGTGGGGCATAGCGAGCTCTTGGCTAAGTTGACCCTGAGACCCAGGCATTGTAGATGGCTGAGGAGCACGGATCTGTGGCGTTCCAGCTCGTCTCGCGAACGGGCTAAGATGAGCCAGTCGTCGAGGTAATTCAGAACCCGGATTCCCATCTGTCTCCAGAGGGGAAAGCGCCGCGTCCATGCACTTGGTGAAAGTGCGGGGAGCCAGAGACAGCCCGAAGGGCAGGACCGTATATTGGTATGCCACCCCTTCGTATGCGAATCTCAAGAATCGTCTGTGACGGGGGGCTATCTGGATGTGAAAATACGCATCCTTCAGGTCCAGCGAGCAGAACCAGTCCTCGGGGCAAATGTGCGCGAGGATCTGCTTCAGCGTCAGCATTTTGAACTTCCGTCTCATGAGGGAGTGATTCAAAAGCCTGAGGTCTAGGATGGGTCTGAGACCGCCATCCTTTTTGGGGACCAGAAAGTAGCGGCTGTAAAAGCCTGTCTCGCTCTCTGACGGAGGAACCATTTCCACAGCTCCTTTTTCCAGCAACGACATGACTTCGGCCCGGAGGACATGAGCGTCGTCCGGATTGACCGATGTTTGAAGCACCCCGGCGAAGCGGGGGGCGCGGCGTGCAAACTGGAGCGAGTAGCCCTGGTTTACGATCCCCATGACCCATTCTGACACATCGGGGATGGCCTGCCAGGCCTCGGCCCGAGTGGCTAGGGGTTGAATAATGTTGGGTGACAGACCGCCGTTGAGAGGGTCGTACACCGCGAGGGGTGGAAGAGGAAATTTGCTCTTTTTGTGATGAGGTAAAAATTTGTCCGCCGTGAAAACGGCGTTTGGAGTGGGCGCAACAGGTGTGGGCCCAGCTGTCACTTGGAGTATGTTTCCCACGCCCGGAAATAAACGAGGCGGAGGGGAAATTACCCGTGGGAGCTTTTGGGGTGGTCCGGTCGTAACGGGACGGTCCCCCATCCTCTTCCTGTCCGACGAATCAGGACGACTTCGGAGGCACCGGGTCCAGCACAATCCTGGGCCGGGGTCCCTGGCGCCTCGGGAAGGGAGGGCGCTTCGCAGGGCGCGAGCGCTGGCGATGCTCCTGGGGCGGCGCTGCCTGTGTTGCAGGTGGGGCTGGTTTGTTCTGCTGAGCCGGCGCAGTCCTGGGGCGGCTAGACGCAGAAGCGGAGCTGGAGCGCTTAGGCAAGAAATGCCTCATAGCCTGAGACGATTTCTGCGCGGCAGTAAAGCGCTCAGTGAAGCCATCCACTGCAGGCCCGAAGAGACCAGAAGGCGAGACCGGGGCGTCTAAGAAGGCCGTCTTGTCTAGGTCTTTGATCTCCGTTAGGTTGAGCCACAGGTGGCGCTCCAACACGACCAGGCTGGCCATGGAACGACCGATGGCCTGGGCCGTAGCCTTCGTAGCTCGCAGGGCAAGATCCGTGGCGCTGCGGAGATCTTTGAAGGCTGGCGCGTCGATTCCAGACTCATCCAGAGAGCGGAGGAGTTTGGCCTGGAATGCTTGAAATATGGCCATGGTGTGGAGCGCAGAGGCAGCTTGGCCCGCCGAGGTGTAAGCCCGTCCAGCCAGAGTAGAGGTGGTCCGACAGGGCTTGGAAGGAAGGGCCCTCTTCGTCTTCCAACCCACAGCCGCGGGAGGACAGAGGTGAGCAGCCACCGCTTCATCTAGGGGTGGCAAGCGCTCGTATCCCTTCTCCTCGGCGCCGTCGACGGCGGTGAGGGCGGAGCGGTGCGTAGTGTGGAGGCGGGCAGAGTAAGGAGCGCGCCACGACTTCGTCAGCTCTTCGTGGACCTCAGGAAAGAAGGGCGCTGAACGCTGGCGAGGTGCTTGGCGGCGGCCTGGCAGAAACCATTCGTCCAGGCGGCTGCGAGACGGCTCCTCTGGAGGGGCCCACTCGAGGTCCAGCTCTTCAACGGCTCTAGACAGGATGCGGAAGAGCTCGGCATCCATGCCCTGGCCATGCTCGATGGGTTCCAAGGGAGGCGGTGGAGCGGGGTCTTCCGGCTCGCCAGCCCATCCTTCCGCTTCGGAAGCCGCAAGAGACATGGGTCGTCTTGTTCGTCGTCTGTTCCCCCGAATGAGACGAGGTCACTCGCTTCTGCGGAGGGACGCTGCTCAGGGCGAGAGAACAGAACTGGAGAGAGTTCCCTGGGAGGAGAGGGCGAGGCACGCGGGGGCTGGGCCGGCGTGAGCTCGCTCAACTCCTGGCGCTGAGTCGCTCTACCCCGCTGTCTTTTCCTCGCCGGACCGCGGGAGGGAAGGAGACGGGAGGGCGCGGCGGCGAGATCGCCCTCAGTGAAGAAGGCGACCCGCGAGCGCAGGGAAGCGAGACTCATACACTCGCAGTGCGCGGCATGAGTCTCCAGCGAGCGCGCCGTCTGCGTGGGGCTTGCCCAGGCAAGCGACACACTCGCTGTGTCCATCGTCGTCGTGCAGGGGGCCCTGCAAGTACCACATGAGTGGCGGGGCATCGTGAGACGCCGCTGCCGTGAAAACGGCAATTGGGTGGCTCTTTTAGAGCGGCGAGGGCCGCGGAAGCTCTTAAAGCGGTGAAAACCGCTGGAAATCGCTCTTTTAGAGCGGCGTTTAAGCCGCGGATGAAGCTCTCAGGCGGCGCGCCGGATGGCGGCAGGGGACGCACAGGAAGCGGCCGGAAGCGGGAAGCGGGAGGCGGCGGCTCGGCGACGGCGCTAGAAGCTGCAGTCCGCGAGGGCGCCGGCGCTTTCTTCCACCGGCGAGTCCAGGCGAGTCCGCTGCGGGAGCCTCTTCAGACGGCGGCGAGAGCAGAAGGCGGCGAGCTTCTTCGGCTTCAGGCGGAGATCAGCGAAGAGAAGTAGATGTCGTCGCTGAAGGAGAAAACACTGAAATCCTATGGCGAAACGCCTGCTTATATAGCCCTATACCCCGCCCATTTCGGCGGGAATATTCGCGCGCTTTGTCGCCATAGGCCGCGCAGCTATGCCGCGCCGCCATTGGTTCAACAACTTGTCTATGAGTGAACCAATGACGGTGCAGTTACACTGCGTTATTGAAAAAGGCTTCAGCAGCGGGGAAAAAGGGAGACCTTTCCCATACGCAGTACGAGTGAAGTATCGAAAGGGAACAATTTTCGCCTTGGTTGAGAAGGTGAGGGAAGACGACTAGCAAATGTCACTAAATAAACCAACTGCCTTTCACTCAAAATAATCACATACTTTGTTAAGTAAGTTTTGTATTTGGTTTCTGTAATAATTAACATTATGTTTTAGAATATGATCACTCGGCTTGTGAATGAGTAGCTATAACTTGCACACAACCCCTTCAAAACTGTTCACGAGCTTCTATGGGTTTGATTTTGGTTGTCATTTGTTGAAATAAATACAAAAATACAGCGTGTCTGTGTCCTGAACGTGACCCTCCGATTCTCCTCCGTGGTCATATGGTAAAGTGAATATTTACAAAAACAACATTTAAACTAGTTACAGTTACACGCTTCCAACAAATAAATGGATCGACTTCTGTCAGCTTGTTGAACACATTTATTTTATTTGGACATTTTCTACCATACGATGGCTGAAGCAGCATGGTAACCAGAACATGTGAACAGAATACTACAAAACTGAAGTGAAAATACCAAATTATAATTAAATAGGATAAAATATCTTCTCCTCCCAGCAAACGATAGCATGAAGAATGTGAATATTTAACCAAGTCAAAAAGGTAAGCAGGTATCCATATTCATTTAAGTATCAGTAACGGTAAAAGGCAACAACTTTTAAAGTTAAAAAACGAAATAAGTTATAAAAAATGGTATAAGTTATGTAAACGATATAAACACCTTCTTGATTCTCGATTTTATCGATTTGAGCAACCATAAACGACGCAAAACATGCTAATTTTGAGTTTTTGATAGGATTCCTTTATAGAAATTACACTCCCTGCCCTCCAGACTCATTCGCGCTGCTGCTGTGACGTCATGTGCAAACAACCTATTTACACTATAAAAACTAAAAAGGGAGGTTTCACATCAATGCCATAGAAGAACCATTTTGTTTCCTCAAAGAACCTTTCAGTGAACAGTTCTTAAAAGAACCTTTTTTTTTTTTTTTTGTAGTGTGAAGAACATTTTAATAATTTGAAGAACATTTTTACACTATAAAGAACATTTGTGCAACGGAAAGTTTCCATGGACGTTTTTAAGAGTGGTATACTCTTCCCATAAAGAATTAGGAATAAAGTTATCAAATCAAAAACAAAACTGTTAACTTAAAGTAATTGATTACTGATTGAGTATAAAAACAGTATAGGCCTAGTTTAAATTTATATTACGATGCATATAAATATATATAAGCTGCTTAAGAGTGTGAAAGATCAACAATTTTTTACCACAAAAAAATTTAAATCTCTACTGCAGAAGTACCATCATTGTCTGTCTTTAAAGGTTTATATGTAATATTTAAAAATCTATTTATTTTCTGAAGTTTTATCTATATTGAGAAAACACAAGGGAGTTTTACTTTCAGAACTTTACTGTTTTGCTTAGTAGTATCGACAAATAAAATGTTGCTGTTTAAAATTAAGGTAAAATTTGTACCCTAATTCATACCATATGTATCGGAGTCCTTGAACTTTTTGACCTCTAGAGTGTTGCCTTCATTACTAAATGATATGTGACAATGTTCTTGTGTATGGACATAAATGCAGCCCCATGATTTATTCATATGTTTGTGGTACAATTAATTACAGACCCACAGCACATCCCTCCATTTCTCTCCATCAGTTGGCTTTGCAGAGAGAGCAGAGGAAGTTTTTCTTTTGAAATGCATCAAATTGGTTTCCAGCTGCTCTGCCTTGGCACACATTTTGCATGCAACAGCAACAAACAGCCAGCAGGCAGAGTTTCATATGTGTGTGTGTGTGTGTGTGTGTGTGTGTGTGTGTGTGTGTGTGTGTGTGTGTGTGTGTGTGCGTGCAGGAAGACTGAACTCTGGGGAGGGAGAGGGAGGATTGCAGCCTGCGATGCTAAACTATTTTCAAGACAATAGAGCAGCTGAGCATGAAAGATGCCACATGAAAACCTTGGGGGTGGGTAAATAAAGTCTGGAAAATGTTAATGTGAGGGTCCAGAGCTCTAAAGAGAGATGATGGGAAGGAAATCAAGATTGTATTCACTTCCAATGTGGACAGAAGATTGAGTTGGCAGCTCACATTTCCTCACTTTCTGTAAAGCGCTTGAGATGAAAAAAGAAATCCACAAGATCAAACACTCACAATGCTGAGTTTCAAGAGTTATATATATATATATACATATATACATACAGTATCTCATCCTCATATACCCCTCACATTTCAGCAACCATTTTAGTATATCTTCTCAAGCGACAATACCATAGAATGCAAATTGTATATACTTTAGAGTAGTCAGTGTGCTGCTTGTACAGCAGTACAGATTTACTGTCCTCTAAAAATAACTCAACACACAGTCATACTAAATAACTGGCAACAAAAGTGAGTGCACCCTAAGTGAACATGTCGAAACTGTGACCAAAGTGTCAATATTTTGTGTGAGCACCACTGTTATCTAGCACTGCCTTAATCCTCCTGGGCATGGAATTCACCAGAGCTGCACAGGCTGTTGCTGGGATCCTCTTCCACTCCTCCATAATGACATCACAGAGCTGCTGGATGTTAGACACATGGCGCTTCTCCACCTTCCACTTGAGGATGCCCCACAGGTGCTCAATAGGGTTCAGGTCTGGAGACATACTTGGCCACTCCATCATCTTCACCTTCAGCTTCCTCAGCAAGGCATTTGTGATCTTGGCGGTGTGTTTTGGGGTCATTATCATGTTGTGATGTTCTGCTTCAGAATGTCACAGTACATGTTGGAATCCATGTTTCCCTCAATGAAGTGCAGTTCCCCAGTCCCAGCAGCACCCATGCAGCCTCAGACTATGATGCTACCACCACCATGCTTGACTGTAGGCAAGACACAATTTTCTTGGTACTTCTCACACATGCTGGACACCATCTAAGCCAAACAAGTTTATTTTAGTCTCATCAGACCACAGGACATGGTTCCAGTAATTCATGCTCTTGGACAGGTTGTCTTCAGCAAACTGTTTGCTGGCTTTCTTGTGAGCCAGCTTCAGAAGAGGCTTGTTTCTGGGACGATGGCCATACAAACCGACTTGTTGCAGTGTGCGGCATATGGTCTGATCACTGACAAGCTGACCTCCCACTTCTGCAACCTCTAAAGCAATGCTGGCAGCACTCATGTGTCTGTTTTTTGAAGCCAGCTTCTGCACCTGATGCACAACACGAGGACTCTACTACTTTTATCGACCCTTGCGAGGCCTGTTCCGAGTGGAACCCGTCTTGGAAAACCTCTGTATGACCCTGTAACTCAGTTTCAGGGTGTTACCAATCTTCTTATAGCCTTCTTATAGCATCTTTGTGGAGAGCAACAATTCTAATTCTCAAATCCTCAGAGAGTTCTTTGCCATGAGGTGCCATGTTCAACATCCAGTGGTCAGAGAGGATTGTACTCAAAGCACCAAATTTTATCTGCTCTAATACAAGATACACAAATGTGTATGGTCCTATCAAGAAGACAAAAACATGAACAGGATGAATAGGACATGTGGGTTTGCATGGTTAAAAGACGTAGAGGTGTTACAGTATCACTTAGAGTGTACTCACTTTTGTTGCCAGTTATTTAGACAATAATAATTTTTTTTGACAGTATAGTGTCCCCATCACTATACTGGGGTGTTAGGACCCACACAGACCACAGGGTGAGCACCCCCTGCTGGCCTTACTAACGCCTCTTCCAGCAGCAACCTAGTTTTCCCAGGAGGTCTCCCATTCAGGTACTAACCAGGCTCAATGCTGCTTAGCTTCAGTGGGCAACCAGTCTTGGGCTACAGGGTGATATGGCTGCTGGCTGTTGAAATCTGATGGCTCCATGAGGTCTCCATAGCCAGCAATGACATTTCCTCTCTCAAGATCCATTAATGTACTAAAAACATATTTAAATCAGTTCATTTGAGTACAGTGGCTCAATATTAATATTATAAAGCGACAAGAATATTTTTGGTGCGGCAAAAAAACAAAATAACGACTTATTTAGTGATGGCCAATTTTTAAAACACTGCTTCAGGAAGCTTCGGAGTGTTATGAATCCATCGGATTTCAACAAAAAATATCTTAATTTGCGTTCTGAAGATTAACAAAGGTCTTACGGGTGTGGAACGGCTTGAGAGTGAGTAATAAATGACAGAATTTTCATTTTTGGGTGAACTAACCCTTTAAGGGTGTGTTCTCACGCATGTAGAGTCACTTGTTGGTTTGGTCCGGACCAAAAAAAAAAAGAAAAGAAAATCATTTAGTCATGGTCCACTTAGAGTTCAAATTGGCACCTAACCAAAAGATACCAAACCTAAAGGCATAAGTTCACAATCTGATTGGTCGGCTTTTATGACATATTGCCTATTTTGAGACGGAACTTACTGAACATCCAAAATAATGCTGTTTGCTGGGATACATGTGCCCGTTGTATGTGCATAGTCTGCATATGATGGTATTTCGCCCAGCTGAGAACTCATGAAGAGCTTATAAAATGTTTAAAGGAGTCAAAACAGCAGCAGGATTCCCACCTTCACATACAGGAGACGCGGTTCTGATGCCTGTACCGAACTGTGATGGGCAACATCATGACTATGATAAGAAAAAAACGATATGCGTGAGCATTCTGTCCTTTGTAGGGTCTCATCTTCCTGTTTTTGGTTCATTTACATATCTTTGGTCTGTGTTGTGTTCATATATCTTTCTGACCGCACCAGTTCGTTTGGTAGTGGACTGAGACCAGTCTTTTCAGTTTCGGTCTGCTTGTTTGGTGCACAGCAGGGTTCAGATGGCAGCGTTCACACATGTTCAAATAAACCGCAACAGCAATCGCACCAGGGTTCGTTTTAATCAAACAAAACATGTCAAGTGTGAACACACCCTAAAAGTACCAGCTTATACTAGTCATTGGTTTAACAGTTGGACTACACTGCATGGTCACCCTGGTGTGCATTTCCCGTATAATGGCATAACTCACTGCTTCAGTACCATAGTACGATGCATCGTTAAACAAATCAACTAACTTCTCGGATCCCTAACCTTGATTATGAGCTTAAAGATCTAAGCAAGAATGTTTATATGAGCAAATGATTTTATATATTTGCAGTGGATTCGTTTTTTTACACTTAAGCTGGTTATACATGTATGTCCGCAGAATTCTATGTGCGGGTAAAGTCTCATGTTTTGTGACTGGATTCACTGTGGAGTGACTGTGCAGAATTGCTGTTTTAATGACAAACAGAAAGCCAAGTTGTGAGAAAAAGATTGTTTTTCTCACTTTATTGACTTCTTTGTTCAGATGGAGACTCCTTGTGTGGTTTCTTATTTATGTTTTATTTATTTCTCAACAGAAACACATCTGCAAGACTTTGTTTTGCCCGGAGCTCCTGGAGTCATCCTGTGATTAAACTGAAGGATAAATAGTGATGCAAGGGCAAAGTTGTTGTCACAGAAAATAAATGATTCAACTTTAAGAACCAAAAAGCAGATGGCTTGTGTTAAGCAATGGCAGTAATACAACATGTTAAAATGAATTTTTGACAAATTATCCATAATCACCTTTCAGAATGGTCAAACCTGAGATGACAGCTGTGATTAGATAGGTACTTCATTGTAGACCCATTCAGAATGTACAGTTGTACTGTATAGCAGTGACCCTGTTTAATATGCATCACAAAATTTCCTGCGTCGGTCGAGCGACTGCCATCGAAATAAATAAGAATCACCCAAGACTGATGTTAATACTAGGTGTAAACAGGGCCAGACAGTGATTAGTTTAGGCAATATTATAAGTAGTTATTAAAGAGGATAAAGAACATCTCTCAAGGTTAAGTATTAATGCTTCCTTTACCTACAAACTTTTTTTCTTGTTTGATGAATCCCTGGCAGTGTTATTGATTTATTCCAGCACCCCTGAATACACCTGCATCTCCTTCATCTTTCATCCTGGGTGCGAGCCATATGACGACTGTGGGCCCAAGTCCAGATCCAGTTGATAAATGGAGGTGCCAGTGATCAATGGGTTAGTACTTTGTCAAATTTCAGGATGAGACATCAAAATACCGGGGAAAGAATACAGGGGTGGTACAAAAAAAAAAAAACTTCTCCATGTGTGTTCGAACATAAAATTGCAAGATATTTGCAGAGTTGTGTTTGATTTCTGACAAACGCTGCTGAAAGTGGATTGGACCAAGCACCACAACACAATTGTAGCCAATCGGCACTAGGGGGCATTTACACTAATGATGGAGAGAGGCTAAATCCAAAATCGCATACTTCCCAACTATATTGTAGGCGAAAAACAGTATGTGACAAAAGAATATGCCTGAATTCACAGTACTTATAAAAGAGTAGGCAAAAAGTACCTGAATGACCTACTACTACCAGCGAGATTCTGAAGTGTGCATACGATGGACACTTTATTATCCAATGAGGCCACAGGAGGAGATTTGTGAATTACATTGATACCACACATGTTCATACTATATAGAGCATACTTTTGTAGCAGTTGTGAAGTAATTACTTGTTCAAAATAAGTACCTACTCAAGAGTATATGCGATTTCGGATGCAGCCATAGTGAGCAAGAGGGAGATTTGAAGACTGTAGAAAGAGAGATGGCTGAGAGACGTTACATAAGAGAAAAGGTCAGAGGAATATCACTGGACAAAGAAGGGTTATGATCAGGCAAGATCTTCAGGACCCATGCTAATATTAGAAAAGCTTAGCAGCGCTGGAGAGGTAGGCCTGAAAACAGATGCCGTTGTTTCTGCTCCATATTTGAGTAACAGTGGTTTTGCCGTGTTTCACAGAACAAAGATATACTGTTGTTGTAATGTTGGCTAACAGGACAGTTTTGAGTGTCTGGAACTGGTGTGCTGCTGGCTACTAAAAACAGACTTTTGCTTAAACTCTTGTGTACCGTATGTTTATTTTTTGTTCTTCCTTGTTGTTTGTTCATCATCTGGTGCATTAATTTGCTTCGTTTCAACTATGGCCCTGTCCCAAACGGCACACTTCATATGCATTTACGGTCTTGTGGACTTACAATGGCTGCCACGTGTGCTTGTCCATTAAGTCCATGAGACTGTAGGGTGTCCCATTTTGACATTTTAAGTTTCAGAAGTGTGCTCGCAAGTGACCCCTTTGTGGTCGATATGTGCACTTTTGCTGAGCCTGCACTGAAGCGAGCTCTGCAGCAACACTTCTTCCCGACAGTCAAAGCAGCGTTACATCATGAAAGTGCAGACTCGGAGGAAGACCGCAAGTGTATTTGAGACAGGGCCTACGATAAAGAGACAATCACGCTTGCATTGTGTGTTTGTGCGTTTAGGGGGTGGAGCAATGATGGGAGGGGTGTGTTTGTTAAATGCACCTTAAACATTCAATTATAAACACTATAAGTGAACTTAATATTCAGCTTTTTCCCCTATTTTTTTTCTGAAAATGAGAATGTATGAGATAATTGTGTCTTTATGGAATTCATTACCAGAAACAATGTATATATTTAAGCAATATCGTACAAGCAAGATTACTGTTTTACTGAATAGCAGCATGTTAATATTTTTCTCCACCAAAATATGAAAATCAAAATGGAAATAGATTAAAATGAGCCATAACTCCACTTTGGTTTTCCAATTCCTGCTCCCTCCATGCTCACTGGTAAGAGAAACCCTGCTACGATTGATCCTGGAGAAAAAACAAAACAAAAAAAAACATTCAAAATTCTGCTACATAAATACATCCATTTTCTGCTTTTCATTTTTTGTAGCGAAGGCAAATTCCTCTATGTAATTTTTATTGTGGTCGAAAGAAAACATTGCTCTCATAAGAGAATTTACAGGAGGTAAATAAAAGATGGGGAAAATGAGTACGCTGGGTGTCTGACCATGTCTTTTTTGCATAATTTCTGTCGTTATAGTAACAGAACCACAGAGGACACTGAAATTTGCAAGCAAACATGTTCCTTTACTTTTAATGAGGCATCTGACTGCAAGACAGCTCCCTTTGGTCCAAAGTGCTTTGTTTGTCTGTTTTGTCATGACTATGAGATCTTAATGCAGCTCTCTGTCACACTTTGTTTGCTCCTCCAGATGCACCACAACAGCATAGATCTGATGTTTAACTGGCACCTGTATTGCTTGCTGTTTGTTCTCTCTCAGTAGGTGAAGGACATTCAGTGGGCACACATTGTCATGGGGATTATGTCTCAGTGGTCGTACCTGACAAAGGCTTTTCTGACTGACTGACAGGGGAACTTGACTTGAACCAGACCCTGCTGCATCTGAATAAAGCCAGTCTCACAGTGGGATGCATGTCCTTGTCCATCTAAGCAAAGGAATTTTGATATTCCGACTGGTTTGTTAGGGCTCCAGACACCTTTGTTTCTTTGAATTGCCAGTTGCTTTTGGTTTTGTAGTGGTGGATTTTTAAGGCAAGCATCAATATTACTATTGCTCATACTTGAGGATAGTGATGTAAACAAGCCTCTAACACTAAGTATTAAAGTTCAGGGCATCACTCGTCTCGCACTGTTTGTGCTAGAGGCATGAATTTTCACCTGGTGGACGATAAAGTCGATGAAAAAAATCCCATAGGCTGAGGGTTGCTTATATTATTGCATTTATTTGGAAGAGTTTATATCATTGCAGACACTTTGCTGTAGAGGTGGGAGGACGTCGCTGGGGGCCTGGGTGCCGTGTGTGAGATGTCCCACCATGCTTAGGAGGTGGAGGAGCTTGTGGGTTGCAATGCTGGAAATGCTGAGGAGGCCTATATGCAGATCTTGCACCAGCATTGTGATCACGGAAACCAGAGGCTGTTGGAGGCGGCCTGGATCCTGAGGCTATCCCCACATGACAGGAATGAGTTTCAGAAACCGAAAAACGCCAGTCCAAGGCTTCCTGTGTAGCTGGTCCAAAAATTCAACCAGGGACCCATTGCAGTCATCGCAAATTGTTTCGACATACCTCTGAAAAAGAAGGAAGAGGCAACCAAACCTGACATCGAGATTGCATGAGAGTGTTTGTAAATTCATACAGGTTTGGAACAACTTGATGGGGAGTAAATGACAGAATTTAAATTTTTGGGTGAACTATCCTAAAAGTATCTTGATTTGTTAGTTTTCTGAGAGCAGTACCTTTCCTTTGTCCATGATAAATGCTGTTTGGTATCATTGTAAAAAACGCAGCATTCCAACTTTGTGAATATTCATACTGAATTCTCAATGTCATGAAACAATGAAATGTGATTTTCAAACTTATGCTGATGTAAACAAAATGATCTTGCTCGCGCTGACTGACAGATCTGAAGCGCGTGCACAAAAACACAGCGATCCCGATATACATATACACAGAATTACAGTATTTTAAAAAAATCTGTCTAGGCGAGTATTCATGCAAACATTATCTGTTATGTCTTAAGTGAATGTTTGGTTAACTGTTAGGGGAAAATGTCTGATGTGTAACATTATATTCGATCCATGTGATACAGTAGGTCTTAATATACAGGCTGTCTGTTTCGTTAATGTTAATCAAACAATTGTGGAATTATGGGAAAAAAAAAAATATATATATATATTTCTTCCTATAGATATGGATTTTGACGTATTTTTTGGAGGTATTACCGAGGTATGGTTGCTAGGTGAATTTGTTTTGGAACCTTCAGAAAAATTTAACTCAATTTTTCTTAAAATTGACTTTGCTGACAGGTGTAGCTCAGTCATTTTTTTGTCGGATTCATTTTGCCAGAAATTATGTTTTATTACCAAAGTTCAGGAGGAGCATGTTCAAACGATCTACCCAATCAGTATTGGAGGCCTATCTACTGTATATATCCATCTCACCATGTTCCTCAATTGTCTTTTCTGCATCCCTCCACCACCCCGACTCCTCACTCTTGGCTAGTTCCTATCCCAGCCAGGGATACCGGGAGTACTCTGGGTTCGGGCCACATTCAGAGCTCGGAGCCCTCCCCCGGACAGCATGCCAAATATGCAAACTCTTTGTATTATTTGTAAGTGTGAACTCATGAATCGCATTTAAATGCAGGAGTGAATCCCCTACATTATTGTTTTCTGTGTGTACGGAAAACAACTCACTCACAAAATTCTGATAATTGACACCTTCGTAATCGCATAGCAATGGTCTAGCATCTCACGTGTTTGGTATCTGATTGTTTTTTTGACTAAAGTAATATTACAGCGACCAATGACTCGTTATGTTCTGCAGTTTTAACAAAACCACCATCAACAGCTGCGTCATGTTCTGATTATGTTTGGAAGGCTGCTTTGCAAAGCACTCTCTTGCATATATGTGTTATTAGTGTTTTTGAGCTTGTTGTATAGGTTTGGCTCATAAAGTGATCAAGTTCATGGAGTTATTAAAGTGGGCGATATTTTTGTATGGTTTTTAATATAAGGCATTTGGATTTATTTCGGTTCCGTACACACTGCACAGATTTTTTTGGTCAGTTCGGTTCTAACTGCATTTTTTAGAAGTTAATTCGGATGTAGAATGCAGTTTTCACTCCCGTAAATTACTGAACTTTGTATGTACAGAACAAGATTAAGCAATAAAAGGTGAACTGAATTTAGCTGCAGTGTGTATGTGGTCACAGAGTGGGGCTTTTCTGACTTGACAACGCTATAGCAGCTACCTAGGAACATCCTAGCAACCACCCAGAACCCCTTTGTAATGACATGGAAAGTAGCCTGGCGAACACCAACATGGGTTTGCTCTTCAGAAAATGCGAGTTCTTTTCTTTTGTTTATGAGATTATTTGATGAGCTGACAAGCTTCTCTTGGGCCAGTACTCTCAATTTAATCTGACTGCCTGTATTACTTTGATAAACTTGTTTTATTCAAGCGTAATTTGATGTTAAAATTAACCCTAAGGAACAAATTCCTCGCGATGTGTGACACATTTCAATTTCCACTTACTTGCTCTATGTTCATGGTTAGATGAACCATCTAATCAACAGTTCAGATATTCAGGTACTCTGTCTGTGACAGCACATGATTAGAATATAAGAGCGTGAATTACTGTAATTCAGTCTGACATGCTCTTAAAATCACTTTCTAATAATTTGACATAGCAGGAGCTGTGTCCTTCAGAAGTAATTAGGGCTTGTGAACAGAGGGGTCAGTGAATAAGGCCATTTTTCTCCTCACTATCACGTCTGTACGTTAAGAATGAGCTTTTTGATTTAGATTCACTGAATGATGATGCTCTTATTATTTTATTACGCTTCTGACAGTGACCCAGCATTTCATAATATATTTATGTGTTGAGTTGAAAATCACCTTATGTTACCACAATGCTGAGACAACTCTGCCCCCTTGTGATACATGCAAAACACAAATCCTCAATGGTGCTTAATGACTCATGCACAGGAACTGCTGCGACTTTGACTATCACACTGCTATCCTTTAAAAAGGGCTTATTGTACCTGACAGTTTTTAATATTAGTTCTGCTTCTTCTTCTTCTTCTTCTTTTTAAATTACCTCTTCTAATTCCCTGAAAAGATGTTGTTGTTCTTCTTCTGCCTCTTCAGATAATCTGCTTGAAAATATTTGAAAGATCCCATTTGGTTATACAGACCCTAGAGGATTCAATGAGAAATAAGAGAGCATGATATATTATGAGAACAGATATTAATACCTTTGAGAGACACATCGACAAAACAGAAAGGCATGTCATAAAGAACAAAATGGTTTGCAATAAAATAATAATAAGGCATATTAGCATTTGTATCCTTGTTTTATGTGACATATATATTATTCTGCCTCAAATACAGTAAATCTGTCATCATTGGAGAGTGGCTTGTGATGCGTATTAGCTCCATTGCCAGTGTCTTATCATGCCAAAACAGCAATCCAGTAGGTCCAGAAATGCAATGCTTGTCTTAGATAGGAAGTTTGTGCTGGATGGAGCAGTAAAAAATGACATAAGGAAAAGAAAATGACTTTTTTTAGGCCTCTCAGGTGTAACATTGAGCCTTGTATTGGTTGCATAGCTGTCCATTTTTCATTAGGCTCAGGGCATTAACAAGAACAAATATATTTGTTGTTCTCTCTAGGTGGTGAGGAGCTGAGACCCAGCAACTTTCACAGGGAGCAATTTAGACTCTGTTCCTTACCTTTCTTATGTCAGTACATTACACACCAGATATTTCAAAATGTTAATTATGAGAAACCCATCAAGATGTTCATTTTAAATCTCTCCAAAGGGATAGTACGCGCGCGCACACACACACACACACACACACACACACACACACACACACACACACACACACACACACACACACACACACACACACACACACACACACACACACACACACACACACACACACACACACACACACACACACACACACACACACACACACACACACACACACACACAAACAAGTTTATTTACTCACCCTCATGTTGTTCTTTACACCGAGGCTTAAAAGACAATAATATTCAGAAAACATTATTGATCTGACTGTACTGACACAGTCAGAGAACAAAGACTGAACTGAGCTGCATGATGATGCTATTGTCTTCTGTGGAGCTGCTTTACAGCTGAAATTGAAGTTGTTTCATAATTGATGAATTTTGCAACATTAATACTGTTATTTTCCTGTTTATTACTGTGAAGCTGCTTTGAAGCAGTATAAAATGCTTAATAAATAAGTCTTGCTGTGACTTTTCCATAAAAGAAAAGTTAATACAGCTGAAAATATTCATAAATAAGTAAATAATGCTTTGGACTAGTGTGGCATGATAATGAAATCAAGATTTTGTGTGTGTGTATGTATACAGGTTTTGCTATAGGCCTGCTTATTAGGGCCTTATAAATTGGCCAAAAAATGTTTTTATTTAAATCTAGTGTTTGCACATGTATCTGTGCACATGTTTCTATTAGAGCTGTTTATATATAGTTTTATAAAACCATAAGCGCCACGGAAAAACACAAGATATTCTCCATTCATTTTAGCCAATAAAAAATGTATTGCAACTTTCAGGCACAACTTCATCCTTATTTTGATAGTTAATTTAAGGTGGTTTGTATGGTTATTTTAATGACAAATGTTGAGAGTGCATCAATGTAATGAGTGAGCACAAATCTCTCAGCTCAGCAAGTGACAAATTTTTCTCAAGGAAGTCCTGTGCAGCGCTGCCAACGACTTCCGTAAAAAGAAAGAAGTGCCTTGATGGGCGCGCTCTTGCTCTCTCGTTCTGGTTGATGTGTGCGCGTGCGCGCTGTTCCGGGAGAAGTGCCCATACAAGGAAATCCGCCCTTTATGTCATACAGGGCCATACTCGAAAAAAAATTCCGAAACTTGTACGAACCCTGAAGGAGTGTATTTGGCACAGAGAAACTCAGTCATATGTCCAATTTGTTTTTTAAACTTTGGCTATGTTTAACAAGAGAATCCAACTCTTTAACAGCGTAAATAAGTCAGAATGCATGAAATAGCATTAGACCCATTGTCATGTTGGAATATGCAAGGTCTTCCCTGAAAGAGACGACGTCTGGATGGGAGCATATGTTGTTCTAGAACTTGGATATACCTTTCAGCATTGATGGTGCCTTTCCAGATGTGTAAGCTGCTCATGCCACAAGCACTCATGCAACCCCATACCATCAGAAATGCAGGCTTCTGAACCGAGCGCTGATAACAACTTGGGTTGTCCTTGTCCTCTTTAGTCTGGATGACATGATGTCCCATTTTTCTGAACAGAACTTCAAATTTTGATTTGTCTGACCACAGAACAGTTTTCCACTTTGCCAAAGTCCATTTTAAATGAGCCTTGGCCCAGAGAAAACGCCTGCGCTTCTGGATCATGTTTAGACATGGCTTCTTTTTTGACCTATAGAGATTTAGCCGGCAACGGCGAATGGCCGGTGGATTGTGTTCACCGACAATGTTTTCTGGAAGTATTCCTGAGCCCATGTTGTGATTTCCAGTACAGTAGCATCCCTGTATGTGATGCAGTGCTGTCTAAGGGCCCGAAGATCACGGGCATCCAGTATGGTTTTCCGGCCTTGACCCTAACGCACAGAGATTGTTCCAGATTCTCTGAATATTTGGATGATATTATTCACTGTAGATGATGATAACTTTAAACTCTTTGCAATTTTCCTCTGAGAAATTCCTTTCTGATATTGCTCCTCTATTTTTCGCCGCAGCATTGGGGGAATTGGTGATCCTCTGCCCATCTTGACTTCTGAGAGACACTGCCACTCTGAGAGGCTCTTTTTATACCCAATCATGTTGCCAATTGACCTAATAAGTTGCAAATTGGTCCTCCAGCTGTTCCTTCTATGTACATTTAACTTTTCCGACCTGTCCCAACTTTTTTGGAATGTGTAGCTCTCATGAAATCCAAAATGAGCCAATATTTGGCATGACATTTCAAAATGTCTCACTTTCAACATATGATATGTTATCTATATTCTATTGTGAATAACATATAAGTTTATGAGATTTGTAAATGATTGCATTCCTTTTTTATTCACAATTTGTACAGTGTCCCAGCTTTTTTGGAATCGGGTTTATATATGCTACAGGGATTGTGGTGGATACTGGTGTTTTGTGTGCCAAAGAATCCTCATGAATCCTCTCCTGCCAAAGAATAGAGAATGGTAATTTTGCACGTTTTACTTGGAAAAAAATCCAAATTAAACTACTTGAAGCAATTGTACATTAATCTTTGGAGTGTTGTAATTGCACATCTTTTGCAGATAGGTGCTCATATGTTTATTTCGTCCTCCAGCAGTATCATTGAAAAAGGTTTTGAGCATCATGAAGGGGAGGGAGGGTTTGTTGACTGTCTTGAGTTTATAACACATCCAGAACAGACACCCAGCTAACAGGTGTGATTTATCACAAAGTGACAGAAAGCATTGAATGCCTACTAGGCTTCTTTAAGAATGATCTACACCACTCCCATTTTTGACATCATTCATTATTCCAAATGAAAGAATGTGAAAGGCCACTTAGAGTGTTGCACAACGCAAGACTATAAAAATGAAGTAGAGTTGAAGTGGGTGGGGATACTGATGTCATTTCCTGTCTGGATTAATTATGTTAGCTGTATCATGAGTATCCGTATAGAAACATCCATCACATCCATCATTCGTGATGATGAATGGAATGGCGGAGTAATCAAAACATGCTTTAAAATGCCATGATGATTTTGCAGTGCTCATTAATTATTTAAATGGTGTCACAGTCTATGTTTTGAGCATTGGATGGTTTGTGTGTGTGTGTGTGTGTGTGTTCTTCTCACAGAAATACCCAGGCATTAATGGCATCATATGCATCCAATGGTGAATTGCAGCGTGGAAAGAAGCGGCACGTCACGGCAGATCAGGCCTCTCTCGGAAGCGGTCAGAGATGAGCAGGTTCCCGCTATCAGAACAGACCTTTTAAAGCCCTGCCTTAGGGCCCTGAGACGATTCGCCTGAGCAGAAGAGACACGTGGACCAGATCCAAGAGAATCAGCACAGAGTGTGCGGCGCTGCAGTCTGACACATTCTGTGAGCTGAATTCTAAAGCGCCGCCTTTAAGGGTTGACAGACTTCAGGGCATCTGCTGCAGAAGCTCTTCCTCTGGAACATCTCCATGGTGGGAAATCTTTGACTGACATACTGTTGATTTATGCTTTCCTCAGCTCTACACCCTAGAATGACAGGCTTTACATTAGCGAGACTCATGAGCCATGTGACCCTCCACTCTCAAAAAGTCTCTGTTATGTGATTTGGGAGCTCCATCAGCCGAGTTAACCCACATTTCCTTCAGTCGGATGAGGACATTGCCATGGCCTCATGCCTCTGTACAATTGGCTCACTAAGTACCATTTCATACACTCTGAGCAGAGTTTATTTGTGTGGTACTGCTCTCAAACATGAAGAGATGATGACAGAAAAAGCTGAGAAAACAGTGATTAACTTGCATGCTGCTTTCTTTTGACCTTTTGGCAAAGTTAACAGGCAATTATAACATAAAACTGACAATGTTCTCAGTGCTCAATATTCTGTTTAACATACACTGCAGAATTGATTCTTTGCTAAGCCTGGCCTTAAAACATTACTGATCAATACCGTTACAAACAATTTTAGTTTTAAAGCCTTATTTGTAGTTTTTAGTTGGCTGTAAAGCGATTGTCTTGATTCTGCAGTTACCAACTAATTTAAAGAAAAATGTAGGATAAAAAATTGTTTGCAGTGTACCTATTCAATCCAACCAACAGAAGAATAATATTAAATTTTTACCAATTAATGGGCACATTTTACATGCTTCATTTCTGTGAGATGTTAGTTAGCAACAGTCAATTCCAATTAAAGGATTAGTTCATTTTTTTCAAATTTCAAATTTCCTGATAATTTACTCACCCCCATGTGATCCAAGATGTTCATGTCTTTCTTTCTTCAGTCGAAAGGATTTTTTTTTGAGGAAAACATTCCAGGATTCTTCTCATATAGTAGACTTCAGTGGGGTTCACCGGGTTGAAGGTCCAAATTGCAGTTTCAGTGCAGCTTCAAAGGGCTCCAAAATGAGGAAAAAGGGTCTTGTCTAGCGAAAGGATCGGTCATTTTCTAAAAAAAAATAAAAATGTATATAATTTTTAACCACAAATGCTTGTCTTGCACTGCTCTGTGATGTGCAATGCATTGAAAGGCCACGGGTGACGTAGGCGGAAGTACCGTGGTAGGGCAAAAAACTCCATCTCATTTTCTCCTCCAACTTCAAAATCGTCCGATATCTTTGTTTTACTTTTTTTTTTTTTTTTTTGTAAAGGACATTTGCCTTAATCTTTGCACGTTCGCTTTGTAGACACTGAATTAGTACTTCCGCCTATGTCAAGCATGACCTTTCCAACGTGATTACAAAGGATCATGCATGCGGATCACAGAGCTAGTGCAAGACGAGAATTTGTGGTTAAAAAGTATAATTTTTTTTTTTTTTTTTTGAAAATGACATTGTTGTTCTAGACATTTATTCCTCATCTGGGATTGTCTAGAGCCCTTTGAAGCTGCACTGATCCTACTCTAATCCTTTAAAACCTGGGACCAGTTGCATAAACATAAGTTACAACAGTGTCGTAACAACTAGTCTGACCAGCTGGCATTTAGTTAGGGCTAATCAGTCTTTTTGGATCCAATTAGACCAGTCTACCTTTTTATTTTTATAACTGATTTTAAAAAGTTATTATCAGTCTTGAGGAAGAAAAAAAAGTAGATGACTAACATGTATAACTAGTTTAAGAAGTTTATGCAACCAGCCCCTGAATTCAATAAACGTCTTCAAGATTTCAATGCCTCATTTACACTAAATATGAACTGTAATGCTCATCATTTTCCAAAACATTCATTCATTTTAAATGTGACCTGTCTCCTGTATAAGGTATTACTGGATGATAGGTACTTTATTTATTCTATGTGGCAAAGTGCATTATCATGCAGACAACAACACTACAATACACAGAAAATAACAAATGTATAAACAAGACATTGCAAGGTGTATACATTAGTATAATTTACACAAATTACAATGTATTAGATGTACTCTACTGTATCTAAGCTCCTTTGACACATGCAGTGGCCTTTGGACTGAACATGTTCCATATGATTTGGAATTTCACTTAAGATTGCATATCTTATATATATTCCTTAGAAATAGTATTTATTACAACTACTCTGAAGATGACTTAACAGAAATGTACAAAGAATGCTGAAATCTTCATAGCGTTCTTTTGAACAATTTAGAACTGAATGAGAACAAGGCAAACAGAGTGTATATTTAGTAGCTTTGATCAAGCAGTAAGGGAACAGGCACTGGACTGTTAGATGAAAACATTTAGATGTGCTGAATGGAAAGAGAGAGGCAGGGGTTGCTTCTCAACATTTCCAAATTCCAACAGTTTGTATTATGTAAATCAAAAGATCTCTACTATACTGATATCACCCAAAGTAGTTGAAACCAGATTTTTCAGAATCCTAAAATGAATTTATATTGAATTTATAATTCACCTGGTTGCACTGTCAACCTTCCCATATTTTTAATGATATCTATTAATGTTTCTATCGCATTAACCACAAAATAAAAAATAAAACACCTTTTTTCAAAACACTGCAAAAGGGAACACGTGTCTGCTGTCTGTCTGAATCATAAGATAAGCGCGTGCCCTGCTGCGGCCCTTTCACACAGGACGCGGGGTGTGTTGCGCTGCGCTATGAATACCATTTGTTTCAATGGCTTGCGCCGCGCGAGGACTGCGTCGACCAAAGCGCAGACGCAGCGGAGCGCAGCTTGCGGTCAAAGTTCAAAATAGTTCAACTTGTGTCGCTGCGCTCTGTGAAGATTACCCGCGCGACCAATAGCAACGGGGTATCCAAACAATCGGAAAGTAAAATGGATGAACAGCTTAAGGAACTTTCACACAGGACGCGGTATGCGCTATGAAACCCATTTGTTTCAATGGCTTGCGCCGCGCGAGGACTGCGTCAATCAAAGCGCAGACGCAGCGGAGCGCAGCTTGCGGTCAAAGTTCAAAATAGTTCAACTTGTGCCGCTGCGCTCTGTGACGATTACCCGCGCGACCAATAGCAATGGGGCATCCAAACAATCCGAAAGCAAAATGGATGAACAGCTATTTACTGTGTTGGAATTTCCAGAGCTATACAATACAAGTTTGCTGGTCGTATAGTTACATCGGGAGAAAAGCTGTGTCATGGAGACATGAAAGACACTGTCAAGAGCTGCTCTTTCTTCTTCTTACAAGCAGGGCTATTGCTATTGCTCACTTCTTAGCACGGCCCGGGACATATACTTTACTGCTGACCGAAAGGTGGAACAATAATCAAATGACTATGTATAAAACTCCCACTACATGTTTGGAAAACTCTGCGTACTGTGCTCTGGCCAGCGCAGCGCAAATCGCTTTGTATCTGAAGAGCTGCGCTGAACCCAGCGGCGAGCGCAGCGCATACCGCATCCTGTGTGAAAGGGCCTTGACTGTGTTGGAATTTCCAGAGCTATACAAGTTTGCTGGTCGTATAGAGACATCAGGAGAAAAGCTGTGTCATGAAGACATGACAGACACTGTCAAGAGCTGCTCTTTCTTCTTCTTACAAGCAGAGCTATTGCTATTGATCACTTCATACGGGACATATATATACTTTGCTGCTGGCCGAAAGGTGGAACAACACAACTATCGATGTAAACTATCTATAAAATGATTAGACGTATAGAACTCCCGAAACAAGTTTGGAAAACTCCGCCTACTGTGCTCTGGCCAGCGCAGCGCAAATCGCTTTGTATCTGAAGAGCTGAGCTGAACCCAGCGGCGAGCGCAGCGCATACCGCATCCTGTGTGAAAGGGCCTACTTCTCGCGCATGCGCATTGTTTATTCCAGGCAGGGGCGCCTGATTTGATACACTGATTCATTTATGCTCCGAAGCTTCCTGAAGCAGTGTTTTGAAATCGGCCATCACTATATAAGTCGTTATTTTGTTTTTTTGGCGAACCAAAAATATTCTCGTCGCTTTATAATATTAATATTGAACCACTGTACTCACATGAACTGATTTAAATATGTTTTTAGTACCTTTATGGATCTTGAGAGAGGAAGTGTCATTGCTCCCTATGCAGGCCTCACGGAGCCATCGGATTTCAACAAAAATATCTTAAAGGTGCCCTAGAACTTTTTTTTAAAAGATGTAATATAAGTCTAAGGTGTCCCCTGAATGTGTCTGTGAAGTTTCAGCTCAAAATACCCCATAGCTTTTTATTTTATTGATTTTTTTAACTGCCTATTTTAAGGTATATTTAGAAACGAGCCGATTTCAGGTTGCGGCCCCTTTAAATCGCGCGGTCTCCGCCCCCTCCTGAGCTCTCGACTCTATCACAGCATAAACAAAGTTTACACAGCCAATATAACCCTCAAAATGGATCTTTACAAAGTGTTCGTCATGCATACTGAATGCATGCGTCGGATTGTGTGAGTATTGTATTTATCTGGGTGTTTACATTTGATATTGAATGAGTTTGAGGCTATGGTCTGTGGCTAACTGGCTAACACTACACTGTTGGAGGGATTTATAAAGAATGAAGTTGTGTTTATGAATTATACAGACTGCAAGTGTTTAAAAATGAAAACAGCGACGGCTCTTGTCTCCGTGAATACAGTAAGAAACGATGGTAACTTTAACCACATTTAACAGTACATTAGCAACATGCTAACGAAACATTTAGAAAGACAATTTACAAATATCACTAAAAATATCATGTTATCATGGATCATGTCAGTTATTGTTACTCCATCTGCCATTTTTCGCTGTTTTCCTTGCTTGCTTACCTAGTCTGATTATTCAGCTGTGCACATCCAGACGTTCTGCCCTTGTGTAATACTAACTGCCCTTGTGTTATACCTCAATCATGGGCTGGCATATGCAAATATTGGGGGCGTATACCCCGACTGTTGCGTAACAGTCGGTGTTATGTTGAGATTCGCCTGTTCTTCTGAGGTCTTTTAAACAATTGAGATTTATATAAGAAGGAGGAAACAATGGAGTTTGAAACTCACTGTATGTCTTTTCCATGTACTGAACTCTTGTTCCCTTTCAGTCGGTCACGTTCGACGTACGTCAGTAGTGACCGACGAATTGGGATATCGCTTAGAGAGCCCTATCATCTTCGTGTAAACTAAAACAAGCCAATGGAATTGGCGTGCGATATTTGCATAATGCGCACCGCCCCCGACAGGTGTATATAAATAGGAAGCAGATGCAATCGCACTCTGTCTTTCGCTTCGGAGCCATTCACTGGTGTCCTGTTTTAGAAGACTCCTTTCTTCGTTTGTTTTATTCTAAAACATTGCCTCAGAAGAGGATTTACAGCGAGCTTTCAGTGCTGGTGAAAGGGCACGTTCAGCGAGGTCGCGAGTCTCCGAGGAGCTGAGCTATAAGCTCGAAAACTGCTGTTTTCACAGCAACACAAAGAGCGTGTGCGTGTGTGGCGATTTGGGCCGGTTCCTCGGTGTGTCAGGGAGTGGTGTACCTGACACATCGCGTCGCTCCCTGGGTGCTTCAGCACGAGTGAGTTGACTTCCCCTTCTAAAGAGCTTTACAGACGAACCCTGACAGTATGTCATTTCGTCTGTGCGTTAATGGGTGCGGTCGTTCCCTGGTCCCTGCTGATGGGCACAATCGTTGCATCTCGTGTTTGGGCATTCTGCACGCTGAAGCAGCTTTTGTGGATGGTTCATGTTCCCATTGCGGGAACATGACTATCGCGATGCTGAGGTCGAGACTCTCCTTCCTGAAGTCTCAGGAAGCGGGGGTCCCCTATCCTATGCCGCGTACGACCGTTTTTTCCGGCCCCGGGAACCGGAATGACGGTACGGCGCTGTATAGGAAGGGTGACCGGAGGATTACGGTCAGGGCTTCCCCGCCGAGCGGAAACGCTCCTCGGGCCCCTGCCGCCTCATCAGCACCGCAACCCATCGTGCCACCGTTGGTTTCCGCTGGGCCCTCTACGGACTGTCCAGCCGTTACCTTTGGTGTGCCGGCGGCGGATCAGATGTCGATCGCTGCATCGGAAGGTGAGCCTGAGTCCTCGGGGGAGGATTCGGACGCGCTGCCGCCCGGGACGGTAGCGTTGCCCGAGTCGGATCCCGAGCTTACGGCTGTGCTCCCGGGCCGCCTTGTGCGTCGGGCTTGAGTGGAACCCTCCACCCTGTCCCGGCCCATCTCGGTTGGACGATTGGTACTTGGCGGGGGGTCACGCTGGCCAAATCTAGCGTCCCCCCCCAATGCCTTTCTTCCCGGAAGTACACGATGAGGTGACCAGGTCTTGGCAAGCTCCGCTTGGGGCTCGTACAGGGCCTGGTCCCTCGTCCGCCTTCACCTCCCTGGACGGCGGGCTAGCCAGGGGGTACGCGAAGATCCCGCCAGTCGAGCGGTCTGTTGCGACGCAGTTGTGTCCAACGGCCGCTGGCTGGCGCGGTGAGCCGCGTCTCCCGTCCCAGGCCTGTGAATTCTCAGCCGGTCTGACTGAGAAAGCTTACAGTGCCTGTGGGCAGGCTGCCTCTGCCCTGCACGCGGTGGCCCTTTTGCAGGTCTATCAGGCAAAAGCGCTGTCGCAGATGCCCCAGGAAGGTCCTGACCAACAGCTGCTTGGGGAGCTGCGCGCTGCCACTGACCTTGCCCTCCGGGCAACGAAAGTGACAGCGCGTTCTGTTGGCCAGGCGATGTCTACTCTGGTAGCCCAGCAACGCCACCTCTGGCTGACCTTGGCAGACATGAGGGAGACCGACAAACATCGGTTCCTGGATTCCCCCGTGTCTCCGGTCGGCCTTTTCGGCGACGCGGTGGAGAGCTGTGCCCAACAGTCCTCCGCTGCACAGAAGCAGGCTGAGGCTATCAGACATGTCATGCCACGGCGGTCCGCTGCTGCCTCCACCCAGCCGCCCGTGGCTCAGCCTCAGCCCGCTCGTCGCCGAGGGCGCCCGCCTGCGTCTTCCTCCGCCCCTGCTAAGTTGGCAAAGCAGCAGCCTACACCAGCCAAACAGCAGGGTGCCGGGCGCGGACCTGGAGCGGAAGGTTCCTGCCCTTTGGGAGAGTATTCCATCTGCTCCCCCACCCCCGGAGGAGGGCCGGGGGGGATTTTGTGGCGGCTGTCCATCTACCGCCGCTGGCTCTCCGGAGTCCAGCGGTACCCACTTTGCCACAAAAGGAGCAGTTTCCTCAAACTCCAGGTCACAACAGGGGGTGTCTGCCAGTGTGCCAGGCTCCGCCTCGCTGCTGTCAGCTCCCTCCCCATTCGCCAGCAGGTGGCAGTGTGATGGTGCAGACCGCGTCCCGTGCGCCGTCTCCCATGCACACTGCTGCCTCGCAGAGTCTGACCCCACTCCGGGCCGCCCCCAAGCCGTCCGGGTCGGGTCCCTCTCTGCCTTGCTGCCCCACCCCCGGTGCGTCTGTGGTGCCTTTGGTCCTGCTGGCTCAGTGTCTGGAAGCATGGAGCACGCTCCCCAGCCTGTCCAGTTGGCTCATTCGTACTATCAGACTCGGCTATGCGATTCAGTTCGCCCGGCGTCCCCCGGTCTTCAGGGCTGTCCACTTCACTCCGGTGTCGTTGGACAGTGCTCCTGTTCGCCGGGTGGAGATTGCTGTCCTCCTGGCGAAGGGCACAATCAAGCCGGTCCCTCCAGCCGATATGAAGTCGGGGTTTTACAGCCCCTACTTCATTGTACCGTAAAAGGGCGGTGGGCTACGGCTAATCCTGGACCGTCCCCAGGATTGGTTTGCAGCAATAGACCTGAAGGACGCATACTTTCATGTCTCGATTCTGCCTCGACACAGACCCTTCCTAGGTCGGTCTGCGTTCGAGGGTCGGGCATGTCAGTACAAAGTCCTACCCGACATGGTTGTAGCTCCCAACCGGTTGGGTCTTCAGGTCAACTGGGACAAGAGCAAACTCGCCCCCGGGTAGAGGATCTCTTGTTTCGGTCTCGAGCTAGACTCGGTCGCACGGACTGCGCGTCTCACCGAGGTGCGCGTCCAGTCGGTGTTGAACTGCCTGAGCTCGCTCAAGTGCAGGACAGCGGCTCCACTGAAAGATTTTCAGAGGCTCCTGGGGCATATGGCATCTGCAGCCGCGGTAACGCCGGCCGGATTGCTTCATATGAGACCGCTTCAACACTGGTTCCGCGGCCGGGTCCCGAGATGGGCGTGGCAGTGCGGCACGCTCCGTGTCCCCGTGACACCGAGCTGCCGTCGCACCCTTATCCGGTGGTTGGACCCTTCGTTCCTGTGGGCCGGAGTACCCCTCGAACGAGTGTCCAGGCACGCTGTGGTCTCCACAGATGTCTCTGCCACGGGATGGGGGCCACGTACAACGGGCATGCAGTGACAGGTCTTTGGACGGGGCCTCAGCTGCATTGGCATACCAATTGCCTCGAGTTGCTAGCGGTTCGTCTTGCGCTGGCCCGCTTCAAGGAGCTGTTGTCAGGCAAGCACGTTCTAGTCCGCTCACTAAGCATTGCGGCCGTTGCGTACACCTACCGTCAAGGTGGTCTACGCTTCCGTCGCATGTTGCAACTCGCCCGCCATCTCTTGTTGTGGAGTCAGAAGGATCTGAGGTCCCTTCGGGCCACTCGTGTCTCAGGTGTGCTCAACCGTGCAGCCGACGAGCTGTCACAGCAGCATCTACTTGCGGGCGAGTGGCGGCTCCACCCCCAGGCGGTCCAGCTGATTTGGCAGCGGTTCGGCGAGGCCCAGGTAGTCCTGCTTGCCTCCCCGGAAACTGCCCTCCGCCAGTGGTTTTATTCCCTGACCGGCGGCACGCCTGGCACGGATGCCCTGGCACACAGCTGGCCCCCGGGTCTGCGCAAACATGCGCTTCCCCCAGTGAGCCTTCTCGCACTATTCATGTGCAAGGTCAGGGAGGACGGGGAGCAGGTTCTGTTAGTGGCTCCGTACTGGCCCACTCGGACCTGATTCTCAGACCTCATTCTCCTCGTGACAGCACCTCCCTGGCCGATTCCTCTGAGGAAGGACTCCCTGACTCAGAGACGGGGCACCCTGTGGCACCCGCCTCCCGATCTGTGGAACCTCCACGTGTGGTCCCTGGACGGGATGCGGAGGTTCTGAGTGATCTCCCGCAAGCGGTCGTAGACACCATCACTTCCGCTAGAGCTCCTTCCACTAGGAATCTCTACGCGCTGAAGTGGAACCTGTTCGTCGAATGGTGCGCCTCTCGCCGAGAGGACCCCCGATCATGTTCGGTCGGATCCGTGCTTTCCTTTCTGCAAGATGGGTTGGAGCGAAGGCTGTCTCCCTCCACCCTCAAGGTGTATGTTGCCGCCATTGCCGCACATCACCATGCAGTTGAGGGTAAGTCCCTGGGGAAACACGATCTGATCGTCAGATTCCTGAGGGGGGCCAGGAGACTGAATCCTCCTCGCCCTTCCTCCGTACCCTCTTGGGATTTGACCCTGGTTCTCACAGCTCTCCGGGGTCATCCCTTCGAACCTTGCAATCAGTCGACCTGAAACTAATGTCTCTTAAGACGGTTCTTCTGGTTGCATTGGCTTCCCTGAAGAGGGTAGGGGATCTGCATGCATTTTCGGTCGACGAAACGTGCCTAGAATTCGGGCCCGGTGCTTCTCACGTCATCCTGAGACCCCGGCCTGGATACGTGCCCAAGGTTCCTACCACTCCCTTCAGAGATCAGGTAGTGAACCTGCAAGCGCTGCTCTCGGAGGAGGCAGACCCAGCCCTAGCTTTGCTCTGTCCCGTCCGCGCTCTGCGCGTTTACGTGGACAGAACGCGAAGCTTCAGGACCTCAGATCAGCTCTTCATCTGTTACGGAGGCCAGCAGAAGGGAAAGGCTGTCTCCAAGCAGAGGATGGCCCACTGGATAGTGGATGCCATCGCCTTGGCGTATGAATCCCAGGGCGTGCCTTGCCCGCTCGGGTTGAGAGCCCACTCCACCAGAGGGGTGGCCTCTTCCTGGGCGCTGGCTCATGGCGCCTCGCTGACAGATATCTGTAGAGCTGCGGGCTGGGCGACACCTAACACGTTCGCTAGGTTTTATAGCCTACGTGTAGAGCCGGTATCCTCGCGTGTACTCGCATCCACTAGTCGGTAGACGTGTTGTACCCACTCTAAGTGTCGGCTTGCAATGCCATTCCCGCCACTGGCCGGATACGTGCATACTTTCACCCAGTCGTGTTCCCCGCTTGGTGGACCCTGTCGAGTTCCTCCGCCTCCCCCTTCGGCTCGGACATTGCGGAGTGTCTGATGCCAGGCCTACATCCGTCGCTGACGCTGTCTGTTGGCTGGGGCCCATATGTCGTGACCCCTCACGTGAGCGGTCCCATATGTGTATTTTCCACGGTTTAAAACTCCCTACGGGCCGAGTCCGTGTCTTTCCCTTAGCAGAGCCAGCTCTGCTGTCACCTGTCAGATGAGTCTCCCCCTAACCAGGTGGAGCCATCCCAGGGACTCCATATGCGTACTGCCCCTCCGGGCCAGTCCATATGTGCATTCCCACGTAAACTCCTCCCCCATTGGGTAGGTAGTGGTTTCCGCAGCGTCCCTTACGGGTTCGCTTCCCCAGTGTGTCTAGTTTACTTAGTGGGTAGTGGTTAGACAGCAGTAGACTCTCTCGGTGTAAGCTCGCCCCCTTCACCGCCAGCCGGTGCTATGGGCGGCTGAGCTTGCGCTGGGCAGGGGAAGGGGGTTTCGTAACTGTGGCACTTTAGTTGGGATCCCAATTCGTCGGTCACTACTGACGTACGTCGAACGTGACCGACTGAAAGGGAACGTCTCGGTTACGTATGTAACCCTCGTTCCCTGAAGGAGGGAACGGAGACGTACGTCCCGTCGCCACAGTTTCTGTACCCTCGCTGTAGTGCGGACACCAGTTGTCTCCTCAGCGAAAAACAGAGTGCGATTGCATCTGCTTCCTATTTATATACACCTGTCGGGGGCGGTGCGCATTATGCAAATATCGCACGCCAATTCCATTGGCTTGTTTTAGTTTACACGAAGATGATAGGGCTCTCTAAGCGATATCCCAATTCGTCGGTCACTACTGACGTACGTCTCCGTTCCCTCCTTCAGGGAACGAGGGTTACATACGTAACCGAGACGTTATTCAACTATGCCAATATAAATTCAATTTTTAATTCTAGGGCACCTTTAATTTGTGTTCCGAAGATGAACGAAGGTCTTACGGGTGTGGAATGGCATGAGGGTGAGTAATACATGACAGAATTTTCATTTTTGGGTGAACTAACCCTTTAATGACAGAAATTAAATTTTTGGGTGAACTAACCCTTTAAGTATTTTGTCCAACCCTGTTGATCATGTTATAGCAAACGATGCAACATTCTTAACATGCTGACTAGTGAACAAGTCATTTCTGGTTTATGAATTCTAGTTTTCCCAATGTCCATGTAGAAGCTTCTAATGTGTGAACATTTCAGTTCCTGAACTTTAAAAACAATAACAAGACTTGTGGGTTCAAGCAGTCAACATTAACACAGTGAAGGCAGGAAGGTGAAGATTTCTTTCCTAGCATTCTCTACAGCTCTTACTAATTGACCCTGCCTAGTGTCTGTGATTTCATCATGCGGCTAACGCTAGCCCATAATGCACTGCCTCTAGCCTTGTATTGGTAGCTGGAGATAAGAGAGTGGCAGCCGCAAGAATCTTCTGTACTGTTATGGCATAGACGCCATGTCTGGGGTCACACAGGCTAATTGGTTTATGCACAATGGGAACAGATCATTAACCATGCCACCCTCAAGAGAACACGGCTCTCACAGCTCCCATTAATGGGAATTTTCTCTACTATGTAGACAGCTTTAAGTAGACAATGGTGGGGCTTTTTAAACTACTGTTTAATGGCCAGAATTTTATTTTTTTTTTCTATCAAGGGCCTCTTAACACCTGAATACTGTATGATCCCCTGTGTTCCAAGAATGCTCAATGTCATTTCAAAAGTAATTTTGCTGTTTAGTGCATTTTAATTATGTACTTGGCACACTGATTAGGGTGCAAATGAGTAGTCCTCTAATTTCAGTGTTTTGAAGGTTATTTTGATGTTATTCCATGTCTGTCTGTCTGTCTGTCTCTATTTTTAATGTTGGTCTGTCAATTCAGTTCAATTCAAAATGGCTTTATTGGCATGACTGTAAATAATACAATATTGCCAAAGCATATATACATAAAACAATCATAAAAACATCTTGATAATAGAAGAAAATATTAACAAATATTACAACACTATCAAATATTATAACATAACTTAAACTTAAATTAACTGTGTAACAAATTAGAACATTTGAGACATGTCTGTCTGTCTGTCTGTCTCTTTATTTTAATGTTGATCTGTCTGTCTCTATTTTTCATGTCTGTCTCTATTTTTAATGTCTCTCTATTTTTCGTGTCCATCTGTCTATCAGATGATCCATCTTGTTAAACCGTTCTTAATGGCTTTGTCACATCATTAAAGTTTGTCTTGACAAACTTTCCTTTTCTAGTTTATTATTAGTGCACCTCTAGAACAATTTTCACCATTTAATTAATGGTTTAAAATTAAACGGCAGTAAATTAAAGAACCATAAAAGATAATTCGGTAAATAACAGTTCAGTCGGAGGTCAAACCAGATGCTATAATTGAACGCGTTGTTTAGATGTGTATTTATGATACTGAGTTAAAGTGACACAGTACGTGAAGTAGTTAATTAAGACGGAAAGAGATCAAATAGTCGTCTTCTCTTCCTCATCATCATTCTATGCAGGAAACAGGTTATCAGTGCTGTAGCTCTTCATTTAGGATGTATGGGGAAAGATAAATTCCACATCATTGCAATCTAATGATGTTGCGTCCAATGCCCAAGTATCTACAGTAGGAATTTATGAGTGTGAGGCTTCGTTAGAGGCGGAGGGTTAAAGTTTGTGAGATTTTCCAAAGAACTGCTACAGGATGTAATCTTGTCAGCTGGACTATAGTGCATTAAAAAATAAGACACACAGCAGTGAGTCTGTTGCTGATCCTGAGTTGATAATGACTTGCTGGCTATTTATTCTTAAAAGTAGAGTACACTGTAGTCGTAGACATGATTTTTTTTTACTCTTAGCTCTAAATCTGTCACCATGGAGTGAGCATTTCATTAGTTTCATTCACACAATCTTTGCCTGCAGCTCCTCTACAAAGGGCAGAAGATTTTCAGACAAAACACCCAAGGCATTTTGTCAATGTTTTGGCACCTGTATCAGCTCAATTACTTAGCAGCCTCATCCGTGCATGGGATTGGAATGTGTTCCATGGCAGATTCCCATTTTGCTCCTCATCACGGTGTAATTAGAGGGAGATGGTGGAGATTGAATTTGCGAGGCGCTCCGCGTGGCACCGTCTACAGATCCCTCGCTGGGGGGAAACAGTATCTGGTAATTGAGAGGTGAGCTGGGAAAGAAGTGGAGGTTGATGGAACAGCTGTATAGGACTGTTAAGACTCACTTAATGCGGAGGGCTGACAGAGCTGAGGAAGGCAGGGACTGGAAACAGCAGCATGCTACAACAGCATTCTTCAATTAGGGGTGCTTTGGTTCCTGTTGCTTCTCCCTGTGGATGTGTGCCCCTTTTGATATTTCCCCTTTGAATAGTGACACTGGCAAAGATCTCAACTAGCTCATAACAGCTCAGTAGATAAATAGCTTTGAACACCAGCAGTCAGTCACGCTCACAACACTGGGAATATGAGGGAACTGTGTAAAATATGATGAACTGAATTATCAATAGAAAGTTTTTTCCAATTACTGGATTTTAAATGAATGAGTAGGAGGAAGTGAGATAATAACATCTGGTCATTGATTGATTGGTTAGTTTATTGATTGATCATTTAACATGTCAGAGACTGCAAATGTAGCAAATTATATCTTACTGCAAATGGACATTATTTGAGCAAATTAAATTATGAGTTTTGTGTCTTTTATTCCATCCCTAAGCTTTGATTCCAGCATTTTAAAATGTACTAAAATGTAAATTAAGTATTAGCTGATATGCACATTTAAAAAGAGCAGTCTTTCTCTATTTAGTGAAATGTGTGAAAAGTATGCAAAATTAGATACATATTTAAATTTTTCTGACATCGCATCATTAGACTGCGTATTCACTAACAGACCTCAAATTTTCCACAGGGTTTTTATCGGGCAATCAAGCAGTTCTCATATATCAGGTTATAAGAGATATTCACAGTATTTACTCATTATGACCAATAATTTTATCTTCTTACTGACAAATAGCAAGTTCTCAGCAAAAAATAAATATTTGCTTTTTAGAAAGAAAAAAAAAAACTAACAGAAACATTTACATGAAATTAACCCTGCATCTCAATCAGCTCCCTAGCTCCATAGGTCGTGAATCAGTATATCATGTAAATTAATGTGGCTGATTCCCTGATCAGTGCCCTGACTACTGAACTAGGGAGCTGATTGAGACACATCCTAAGATTTTATTCATTTCCATGACTTTCCAAGGTCTTGAAGTCACACACTTAAAGGATTAGTTCACTTCAGAATTCAAATTTCCTGATAATTTACTCACCCCCATGTTATCAAAGATGTTCATGTCTTTCTTTCTTCAGCTGAAAAGAAATTAAGGTTTTTGAGGAAAACATTCCAGGATTTTTCTCCATATAGTGGACTTCAGTGGAGTTCACTGGGTTGAAGGTCCAAATTGCCGTTTCAGTGCAGCTTCAAAGGGCTCTACGTGATCCCAGGCGAGGAATAAGGGTCTTATCTAGCCAAACAATCCATCATTTAAAAAAAAATAATAATAAATATATATATATATATATATATATATATATATATATATATATATATATATATATATATATATTCTTTTTAACCATAAATGGATCGCAGAGCTAGTGCAAGATGAGATTTTGAAGTTAAAAAGTACATACATTTATATTTTTTTTTTTAGAAAATGACTGATCGTTGCGCTAGATAAGACCCTTATTCCTCGTCTGGGATCGTGTTGAGCCCTTTGAAGCTGCATTAAAAAATGCAATTTGGACCTTCAACCCAGTGAACCCTAGTCTGGGTAAACCTAGCCTGATCTGCCGAAGATTTGATTTCGCTAGGCAACTCAGTCTGGAAACCCCTACATTCATTTCTACTGCTCTCTGTAACACTGTTGCGGGAACCAATCACAGGCTGGCTTATCCATCTTGCTCGCTATTGGAAGGTATAACACGATGACGATAGAGAAGCAACGGCAAGCAGCTTTCAAACTCTATCTGATGCTTCTTGAATCTCGTGTTGCCTGAATTGTCTGGAATTATTTTTGGTTGTCATGACAATAACGTAGTTTAGGACGGCTTTATTCCGCGTTCATTTTCACTGAACCAGAACAGTATCAGAGTCGCCTTTTAAACTCTCGACGATGCTGAATGACTTCTTTAGTTAGCAAACAAATTGCTCGAGTGGGTGTAAATACCGATCACTCTCATGTTTTTTTGCACAACCTGCAAAAATCGCTCCATGCCATTGCTGCTTCTGCAAACCGCGGATCAATGCTACAAACTAAATATACAAACTAAACCTGCATCTCAATCAGCTTCCTAGTTCCCTAGGTCGTGAATCAGTATATCATGAAAGTGAATGTGGCTGATTCCCTGATCAGTGCCCTGACTACTGAACTAGGGAGTTGATTGAGACGCACGGTAAACCTGTCTGGAGTTTTCGCATCGCTCTGCAAAGTACGTCACCCGGATCGTTGATCTGATTGGTTGAAGGACTATCCAATTGCGTGAATAATGCTCGTTGATCACGCCTCTTGTGCAGTAGGAAATACATAGCAAACTCCCCAGACCACTGACGTCCACTATATGGAGAAGAATCCTGGAATGTTTTCCTCAAGAACCTTTATTTCTTTTTGACTGAAGAAAGAAAGATATGAACATCTTGGATAACATGGGGGCGAGTAAATTATCAGGAAATTTGAATTCTAAAGTGAACTAATCCTTATACTATATAAAAACGTATACTAACCCTGAAGGAGTGTATTTGGAACAGAAATACCCCGTCATATGTCCAACTAGTTTTTTGAAACTTTGGCCATGTTTAGCAAGAGTATCCAACTCTTTAACAGTGTAAATATGACAGAACACATGAAATAGCATTAGACATCCCCTTTGACCTTTCTAAAATTGGCTAATATAGTGCCATAATAGGGGCCCTACAGCAGGCTTCCAATGCCAGTGAACATGTTCTGTTATAATGATCATCAGAAGGATCACAACAGGTTCAGCTGTATTTGGAGTTCAAAATGGATTACTGTCAATGTTTTTAGTGAACTGACATTTAATTAAAGAAAAGCCAGGGATTCCTAGTTCATTTCAGTTATGCACTTTGCATTCACAAGACAGGTAGCCTAGTTCTGCAGTACAACACCGGCTGACATTTTCAACATGAATATGGAAGAGCAAACATGCTGTATCTCTTACTTGTCTTTCTCTCTGCATCTGTGCAATTTCAACGGTTTTATCGGTGTAATACCAGCTCTCTCTAACCTGGTGTTTTAAACAGATTCCTTGTTCCTGTACATTTTGGTTGGTTGCACATCGAACCGTGTTATCAGTAGACAGAAAACAGAAATTCGGTTGCATGGTAGATTATTCATTCTGCAGGTGTATATGAAGTAATGCGATTAGAAAACAAATTCTCAAGATGCCAAGCTACCACCAGAGGGCATCCCATCATTACTGTCATGAGCTTCATCAACGTCAAATGAATTTCAGGCTTCAGAAGCTTTGCAAATGTTGTTTCACACTGGATGCAAAGGTACAGCTTTGGAGAAAAAAAATGTCGCCTTACTTGACAAATAGGTCATTTGTAGGCAATTATTTTATTGTGTTGTAATTTAACACAAATGTATAACAAAACAAATCATACTTTGAAATCGTGTTTTTACCATGGACATTTTTTGGACATGGTATCCTCTGAATCATTATACTTTATTTTGATAGTCCTCTTTAGACATTCTACTAACTTTGCAACTACATGTCAACTAACTCTCATTAATTTGTAACTACATGTCAACTAATTCTCATTAGAGTTTTAGTAGACTGCTATTAGTTATAGGGTTAGTAGAATAAGTTGACATGCAGTTACTTAAAGGGTTAGTTCACCCAAAAATGAAAATTCTGTCATTAATTACTCACCCTCATGTCGTTCCACACCTGTAAGACCTGTGTTCATCTTCGGAACACAAATTAAGATATTTTTGATAAAATCCAATGGCTCAGTGAGGCCTCTATTGCCAGCAAGATTATTAACACTTTCAGATGCCCAGAAAGGTACTAAAAACATATTTAAAACAGTTCATGTGGCTACAGTGGTTCAACCTTAATATTATAAAGTGACGAGAATACTTTTCTCCAAAAAAAAAAAAAAAAAAAACTTTATTCAACAATATCTAGTGATGGGCAAAAAAGTGTTTTGAAATCGTCCATCACTAGATATTGTTGAAAAGTCATTATTTTGTTTTTTGGGGGGGACAAAAAGTATTTTCGTCGCTTCATAACACATGTTTTAAATATGTCTTTAGTAGCTTTCTGGGCATCTGAAAGTGTTAATTATCTTGCTGGCAATGGAGCCGTTGGAGTTCATCAAAAATATCTTAATTTGTGTTCTGAAGATGAATGAAGGTCTTACGGGTGTGGAACGACATGAGGGTGAGTAATTAATGACAGAATTTTCATTTTTGGGTGAACTAACCCTTTAAAGTTAGTAGAATGTTTTTTTCTTAAGGGTGTAATCGTATTGTTTATTTATATATTTGAAGGGTGTGATTTTAGTTTTAGTTTTTTTTTTTTGTACATGGTACCATGGTATTCTTTGAAATACTTTAGAGTACCATATAATGTTCATGACACATTCTTTTGATAATCATTCAGCATGGTAGAACATATAGTGTATTGTGTCAGAGATCCTGCTGTAGATGTGACTCGCTTCTGTTGATGGTGTTTTTGTGTGTTCAGATCAGTGAGATGTTGTTTTGAGAGATAGTGGATGTATAGTTGGAACAGGAGAATTCTCAGTGGTGACTGATTGCCTGTTTTTTTTTCTGTTCCTGAGCGCTGTCGTCCCCTTTTGGGCTCATGCTCGGTTTCCTCTGACTTCCTGGAAAAACGTAAAGGTCAGAATAGCTGAAGTCTTGAGTGATTCTGTGAGTGAAAAGCTTTGTGTTTTAAATATTTATGAGTGATTTTTCACCTACAGGCACTTTGGTTGATATTTATTAAAACTACACTCTAAAAAATGCTGGGTTAAAAACAACCCAAGTTGGGTTGAAAATGGACAAACCCAGCGATTGGGTTGTTTTAACCCAGCGGTTGGGTTAAATGTTTGCCCAACCTGCTGGGTAGTTTTATTTAAACCAACTATTGTTTAAAAATTGCTATATGGCTAGCTTAAAATTAACCCCAAATAGTTGGGAAATTAAAAACAAGATGCAATTAGAGGCAACAATAATAGACAAAAGGTGAATGTTTATTAATAAGCTTTAATATTTTATTAATATAAATTTAATAGTTTAATAGTTTATTAATATAAATGTATTAATAAGCAATTTGATAAATGTTTATTGTTTAATAATTATTCATTGATCATTAATAAATGTTAATTTCCAACATACTTTGGGTTCATTTTAATTAAGCAATACAGTAATTTTTAAACAATAGTTGAGTTAAATAAAACTACCCAGCAGGTTGGGCAAACATTTAACCCAACTGCTGGGTTTGTCCATTTTCAACCCAACTTGGGTTGTTTTTAACCTGGCATTTTTTTAGAGTGTATGATATGTGAAGGACACTATTTTAAACATCTGACCTTCCAGTTAGATTAATCTTTTGGTAGTAAAGTGTAAGGATCGGGATCTAAACTGAAGAAGGTTCTGTTTAGCTTTTGCTAAATGGTTTTGACATTTAAAAGGATTTGTTTGAGCAAGCTGAAAGTGAATGGGAAGGCATTCTTGTCTTTGAAACTTTAAAAAGGTCTGAAACGAAACAATTTTTATTGGTAGCGGTGTTTGACAGTTATCTCGGAGTAGTTCTTGTGTTTTTCATGATTACATTTTTCATAATTTAATATCAAATTTGTACACCTTAAAAGGATTTTAAGCCAAAAATGAAAATTCTGTCAATCATTTACTCATCTTCACGTCCTTCCAAACCTGTATGATTTTATTACTTTTGTGGAACAGCAACTGAGAAGTTTAGCAGAATGTCTGAACTGCTCTTTCCATACAAAGAAAGTGAATAGAGCTGTCAAGCTCCAAAGGGACAAAAAAGCAGCATACATTTTTCATAAAAGTAATCTATACAACAATGTCCTAAGTCCCCTGATTCCATATGATGCCTTTTGTGCATTTAATTTGGTATTTTCTGAAAATCTTGCTTGACAGCCATAATCACCATTGTATGTAGAAGAGCAGCTGCTTTTGTTACACTGAAGAAAAACTGACATGAGGGTGTATAAATTATATGTTGAACTATTAGTTCAGGCTTAAGTATGTTCCACATTTTTAATAACTTGTAATTTTTTATCTCTTTATCTCTTTAAATGCCAGACACAGACAGTGTGTGAAAGAAAAACATAGCAAACGATCTAAAACTGACAAGAAAGGTTAGAGGTTAACGGCGCTTTTGTTGTTGCAGCAACTAAGATGTGCAGGAGTAAAAGGTCAAAGCAATATGCACACAGAGACTTGGTTCATCCTAATAAGCGTTCAAGTGCTGCAACCCTGTACAGCACATTAATGCTGCTAACGAAAGAACAAAGCCAAACACTGTATCCACACGGGCACCGTCATTTTGCCAAATAAGACATGTTCCTGTATCAGCATATTTTGTTGATGTTGGAACAAAATTCCTGTCCGAAAATTAAGTCCTAACTATTCCCTCCCCCTAAACCTATATATATATATATATATATATATATATATATATATATATATATATATATATATATATATATAGTGTTTTTGTGTATGTATGTATATAAATATATATATATATGTGTGTGTGTATATATATGTGTGTGTGTGTTTGTGTGTGTGTTTATATTATTTACATACACACACATAACTTAAAACCATAACAGACTGTTAGAGTGTCATTTACTATTTAAGTTACATATTTCATTTAATTTAAGGAACAGTTGGTCCTTTTATTAATCTAATTTTCTTTGTGCATACAGTACTGATTCAGCAGTGATTTTAGAGATGTACACATGCCAGTAATAGTTATTTTTGTTTTCAAAGGCCAGTTACTGTAGTTTTGTAATGACTTCAGTAATTTGCCTGATTGCCTTTTTTTCCAAGGATGAGTCAAGAGTCTATTTATGAGTGGAAGTGGTTTGTTAAGATAAGTGAGTATTTGATAGTCATATCTCACCTGACTGATGGCGATGACACCCACACAGTACTGGAAGTTTACAGGTGCTATCACACTACAAACCCCAGGAGAGTTTCTCCACAGCCCACCTTACATTCCCATGTATGGGCTTAACACATGTTCTCGAATGGGAGGGGGTGAGATGGTAGATCTGCCATGGGGGCTGAGAATGAACATTGTGGTCTGGTGTGTTCAAGGTGAGAACACATACAGAGACAAGGAGCACAGCGTCACTTTCAAGAATGTGAATTTGTCATAGATCTTGAAAGATTGGCTTTAGCTATGCTAAAGTCTCCTAATTTTATCTCAAGAACTGATATTGATATGACAATGCCTGTCTGCTCTGTTGTTTTGACCTCAAACGAACTTTCATCAAGTGTACGAAAAGCTCTTCAAAGCCAGCATAGCTCTGCAGGGTTAAAAGAGGTACCACATGCAGCACTACTCACGCGGTGTTGTTGTGCTTACAGATGTCAACACTTTGGATGAGTTGTTAATGTAAGTCTCACAGTAGTTTCGCTGAAAATTGAAAGTAACACATTTTAGGGTTCATAACAGTGATCATTAGCAATAATGATGCTAGCATAACCTAGGGGAATGCTTTTTTGCTCAGAGGTTGCTCTTTGGTAGCTCAGGGCACTCAGTTATGCTTCATCCAAGTGCCAACTTGATGTTTCTCGTAGAATTCAAGAGATTTTTGACATACGATAATGATACAGTAATATGACATGAACATTGGTAGCAGAGCTAAGATGATTATGTCTTGATTTGGAATGAGAAATGATTGAGTTCATATTGAAATCTTGCAGACTTTGGTTTTTTGGTTTTTGGTAAATCTGAGCACAGCATGAAACTTTATCGAGATCTTTTTTTTTTTTTAACTGCTGAGATTATCATTTCATTTCATTGCCATCTACAAGAAACAGTTGAGATATTTTATGTTGTTTGATTTAAAATATTTTTTTTTCCGTCAGGTTTTAACACTTTTGCTATATCATCATTGATTTAATGATCAATTTTCAAAAAAAAAAAAATCATCACATGCAGTCATTTGAATCCCAGTAATATGAAATGATTGAGTTCGTATTAAAATCTTGCCGATTTTAAAACATTTCTGTTAGATTTTAAAACATTTGTCATTGATTTAATGATCCATTTTCAACATTGAAGGTATTTAGACCACTTTGTAAATGCTCATCACAGTAATTTGGATCTGCATACCAAAATGTAGCTTTTTTTTTTAATTTATTTATTTTTATAACTTTCCAAATTTTGTATATTTGCAGATAAGCAACAGAGATAAGAACTTCTGAGAATTTCAATACGTGAAACATGTATGTCAATTTACAGTTAAAAACCAAAGAAGCATTTCGTTTCTCACTTGATAGTGTAACCTTTATCCTCTCTACCATGAATGGATTGAACAGCATCTTGATCTGTGGCTAACTGGAGGAGGATCGTGACTCAGTACTAAACTAGCAGTCCAAACCAAGTAATGAGCCAAACTGTTCGAAGCCGATTACCTTTAACACAAAGAAACCCACCTCTATGAAAACAATAGGATTTCTGTGAATAGTCTTACAATGAATGCACCGAGCTTTCAGGGATTCCTGTAAACTTCATTAGTGGCCACATTTAATGTTGGAAAGTCCATCTGTAGTGTAATATGTGTGTGCGCGCACGTGTGTGTGTGTGTGTGTGTGTGTGTGTGTGTGTGTGTGTGTGTGTGTGTGTGTGTGTGTGTGTGTGTGTGTGTTTTTCCACGACTAAGACAGTGAAAAAAATGATGTGTTTGAAGTCTAAAAGTATGATGGAGTCAATTCGCAGAAATATAGACTGTGACCACTATGATTCATAATGTTTCACTTTACTGAAACTAGCTGTAATATGTGCAATTTCAGTCCTTTACCCCTTTTCCTTAGCCCCTGAGAGACAAAGATTCACATATAAATGAGAAAGAAAAAAAACACACACATACCAGGTTTTCATTCAATTTAACTTCAATACAAAATTGTGATTTGCCATTCAATCAATGAATAAAGGTGGCAGGTGGCAAAGACTAGACTGAAAAAAAGCATTTTTATCTCATCAACAACAGTTTCCTGAATTCCACATGTCACAGCTGGACCTGCATTTCATTACACACTGTAATATCAAGAAAAAATATGAGTGTCAAGTCTTTCCTTTGGGGTGTGAGACCTTTAGCCTCAATAAATGTACTGACATGTTGCAGAAAGCTTATAATGCTGTTAGTAGGATTAAAATATCATAGCCTCTTCACCACCATAGCTGTACAGCACATTTAAGTTAGTTAACATGCTCACTTGAACTCACTTTAGGAGATTTTACAGAGAAAGGGAGCACTCACCTGGGAGTAATTCCTTCTTTTGCCATTGCCAGTATACAAAAATGAAGAGTGCTGACCTTGAGAAAAGCTGCCCTTGTTTTAAAGATTGTGTCAGTTTGCTACCTACTGAGCACATGTATTTGCCAATTACCCTGAAGGGAGAAGTCATGATTTCAATCACTTTTTGATGCTTGTAATGTTCTAATTATTACCACACATTTAAAGAAAAAGTTCAGCTTGTAAATAAAAGTTGTACGTATGACTTGTGTGCTGAATTCCGAGTCTTCTGAAGCCATATGGTAGCTAGACTGAAAGGTAAGTAATTATTCACTTATAGTCATAACTAGTCCCTCCAGTGAGCTGTTAACCACTGCGACTGAGTCAATGAGTCAGTGAGTTGTCAAGTCAAGTCAACCTTTATTTTTATAGCACATTTAAAAACAACAAAAGTTGACCCAAAGTGCTTTACAGAGCAAGCAAGAATAAATAAAAATAAAATAGAGAATAATAAAAATAATCTAAAATAATAAATATGACATTCTTCCAGCTTCAGAACTTACTCAGAGAACCAGATCTGTGAACACGAATCGGACATTGCTGATTGTTTGCAGTCAGTTTCTCATATAAAACTATTATATATAACATATATATTATATTATATATAACTATATATATATATATACAGTGCCCTCTGTAAGTATTGGGACAGTAAAGAAAAAATTGCTCTGTTAGCTGTGATGTCAAGACATCTATAAATTATTAAAAGATTATTATGAGGAAGAAGTACAGAATGTCACATTTTATTCGTGACTGTTTCAACACAAAATGTTTTACCAACTAAGAAGTACAGCACTTTTAGAATTGCCTAATCTGCCTAATGTGAGCATAAGTATTGGGACGGTTTAACTTAAAGCAAATTTAAGCTAATATTTAAATGTAAATCCCTTGCAAGCAATCACAGGAGCGAGTCTGTGACATTCCCAGACTCTTAATGCAGCCATTTTCAACGGTTGCTTGTTTTGGGGAGTTTCTGCCTTTAGTCTCCTCTTCAGCTGGTGAAATGCTTGTTCGATAGTATTTAAATCTGGAGAATGACTTGGAATGTCCGGTTTGGAATGTCCTGAATAAGATAGATACCACAAGGGCTATGAAAAAAACTCTAAAATAACTGTCAGTAAAATCACCAGCAACCTCCAGAAAGTCTCACAATCTGCTGTTCTCAGGAGACTTCACCAACAGAATTACAGGATACACAGCAAGATCAAACATCTGTACCAAAAAGAGGAAAGCCAATTTGAATTTGCAAAAACACACAGAGATGAGCCAGTAGAGTTTTAGAACAGAGTTTTATGGACAGATGAGATAAAGATCAACCTTTATCAAAGTGGGAAAGCAAAAGTGTGGAGAAAAAAAGAAACTGCACGATTATGCATTAGGGCTGCACGATTATGACAAAAATCATAATTATCGATTATTTTCTTGAAATTGTAATTGCATTATTAATTACTATTATAACAATTACATTGAATGATGTTTTGAATAGCTTTATATCATTGTTTGAAGCAACTGCATGCCGTACATTTATGTAAAAATAAAAAACAAGCTGAAAACACTCTTCCTGAATTTTTTATTGCTTTTCTATAGCATTAAGCCTCAAATGTCAACTATACATTGGTTTGGTTTCTTCTTTTAAAAAAAAAAAAGTAAACATACACATGTAATAATAATAGGGGATTTGGCACCATGTTGTTTTAGGAACTTAGTTATAGGAAATAATAGCCATCAGGGTGATTACCCAAAAACTAATGTTCCACTATGGCCATTTTCACCCTCAGTAGGAACTTTAAACTGCGCTTGTTGTTGTGACTTTTATTTTGACGGCACTGAGAACAGCTCAGCCAGAGCACAGAGTGCTCGCATTCTCCATCTTCATTAGTTTACGATCTGTTTAACAGTCCTGTCTAATATGTTATTAGATAGAACTGTTATACAAAGAAAGTAGACAGTAAGTCATATGAAAGTTAGCAGATTTTGCCGTGTGGTTGGTGCCCAATGTGGCAAGTTGAGCAGAAATACATAATCATGTTTCGCTTGTTCTGCTCAAAGTCGTGCTGGATTTTCTCCTGAGTGTAAGATTGAAAGGTCCATCTATCACTGTTTTGCATGTTTGTAGAGTTAGTTCGTGGAGTAAATATATTACATATAAATATAGGCTGTGTGAACGGCTTTTTAAAAATGGCAAGTGCTGCTTGTTTCGCGTTCGTTCGACCAATCAGCGTACACTTGCGTCACTGGCAAAGTTTCTTTTTTCTCATCTGGAAAGTAGGTGGAGGTAGTGTCATGTCATGCGTGTGCATTTCTGCCTCTGGAACAGGCTCACTCATCTTTATTGATGACTTATTAAATGATGGCAGCAGAAGAATGAATTCAGAAGTGTACAAAAGAATCTTGCCTACCAGTGTTCAAGAAAATGCCACCGACTCACTGGGAAGTGCTTCATATGGCAACAGGACAATGACCCAAAACACTAGTACTGCCAACTCAATCAAGGAGATATGGTAAAGAAATTTTGGTTCTAACATTGGCCAAATCTCCAGATTTAAATTCTATTGAACAATCATTTCACCAGCTGAAGTGGAGACTAAAGGGAGAAACTCCACAAAACAAGCAACCGTTGAAAAAGGCCTGGAAAAGCATTTCAAAGTGTAAAACCAAGAGTCTGGGAATGTCTATAGGTCACAGACTCGCTCCTGTGATTGCTTGCAAAGTATTTACAATTAAATATTAGCTTAAATTTACTTTATCTTATTACTTTATTAAATTTACATCTAAGTCCCAATACTTATGCTCACATTAGGCAGAGGGATGAAATTCTAAAAGTGCTGTACTTCTTAGTTTGTAAAACATTTTGTGTTGAAACAGTCACTAATAAAATGTGACATTCTGTACTTCTTCCTCATATTAATCTTTTTATCATTTATAGATGTCTTGACACCACAGCTAACAGAGCAATTTTGTCTTTACTGTCCCAATACTTATTTATACATTTAAATACATCCAGCACTCAAATCTATCATATGGTTCCACAAGTTTTGGAATGTAGTCAAATGGTAGAATTAATATCCAATACATCTGCTTCTTATTTGATGTTTCAGTCCTCATTCATCGTAATTGGATGCTTCAGAATCAAATTTTTGTATTTCATGAAGAAAGTCATATGGGTTTTAAACGACATAATAGTAAATAATGACAGAATTTTTGTTTTTGTGTGAACTATTCCTTCAAAATATCTTTACAATTTGAAAACAACTAGTCACACCATATGCAAACCTATCATGTGCAATCTTAGTATTTATTTTTATCTGTCGATCAATGTTTATCGCCATAAAATGAGTGGTCTAATTTCGTGCGCTCCATCCTGGTGTTGTGTAGCGAGCTGAAAATGATCTTGGTGTAGGTCTCAGGGGCAGTTGCTCTAAATGTGGTGCTGATAAAGTCAGCAGGCGATGGTAATCATATTTTTTGTGGTCCCAATGACTCAGTGCAGTGCCTGTGGGTCAACTCATGACTCCTACGTATGATCTAATAGAAGTGTAGGTAACCCACTTCAGGCTCATGCTGTGACAAATGCTTGACTTAATTGTATCAATAGCATACTGAAAAGAATGGTTTATAATTTTTACTCCTTTTATGCAGTGAACTCTATTGTAACAATAGACCCACGCTCAAAACCGCTCACACTATTTGGAGCTCATTTACAACAGTGGGAAGAAGTTAACTAAAAGTAGCCATGCTACGAATGCAAATTATCAATAGCATTACAGCTGTTTTTAAAATAGTATAACTTTTCTCTTAACAAGCTGCTTTATCCAGTGAGTACTGACATAGCGTTGCAAAACGCTGCAACATCATTGTTTTTGGTTGCATTGTGTTTCATGCTTGTCTTTACAGAAAAGCAAACTGATTTAATAAGCATGTCCTTTCTCGCTTGTACACAGTGTTGGATTGCGGAATTTGTTTGACCAATTCATGTCAATGGACCTTGCACAGCATTGTCCATTTTGTTATGCTAGCCTAGCAGATCAATTTTAAATGTTGAAGACTGTGCAGCTTTGTTTCTAAAAACCATGATACATTTTTTTGGGGATTCTTTGTTGAATAGAACATTTAAAAGAACAGAAAAATCTTTTTTTTTTTTTTTTAAAGATGCATTTACTGTCACTTTTGGTCAATTTAGAGCATCCTTGCTGAATTTTTATTCAGATATTAATTTCTTTAAAAAATACAAATTGCTCTGATCCCAAACTCATATACTTCTTCTCAACACTGCTCATTTGTAATTGCTTGCACAGAGCACTGCCAAAAAAATGGTTTCCTCTGCCACTTGACCTGAGCTCGTCAATAACTCTGTCATGACCCTGGTCCTCCTTACCAATATGATCAATGAAGTTACATTTGCATAAGTTAAGAGCCAAAAATATTGGCAGCTGCATATATTTGATATTTTGTAACATCCTGGCTGTAAATACGCTTTCCCTTGCTTTTGCATACATTATGTTCATCTTGTTATCTGTGTCTGCAAGTTGTTGACTGTAGAATCCATCCAGATTGTTCAGTCTCTTACATGCCTTCGGGCGTAATGCCAGCCACGATGCAATGTATGATTTGGGTTTTCTTAACCAACTATTTCTTCTTCTTCCCGCACTTAAGTAGGGCAGATATATGAAGGGTGCATGGGGGGAGGGGGTGTTGTGGGGTTGATATCTGGCTTGAAATCTGGTTTGAAATCGCAGGGGCCACTATCGTCACCGCCCCCGGCCAGCGACAGCCCTGGATGCATGCTGCTGTGGCACAGGTTGTAGCGTGCAATTCACAATTCTATACATCATTGTTCATTGCTGTAACAAGGTTCTAAGGAGCAACTTATTGTAGGCACTTTTTTCTGGTGTCTTGTTTTATTATATGATTTTCAAACAGACATATTCAGCCCCCTCCACTCACAGACATTAGGAAACCTGGGATGGAGGAGGCTTCTGGGAAATACGTCTAGATCAATAAGGCAGCTATGAGAAGTCAGGACACATGACAGTCATGAACAAATATCACTGTGAATTACAGTGCAATCCCTATTGCTCCCTAAATTAAATAAAAAGTTATATTATTTTGTGCTTTGATACCTGGTTTCTGCTTTGAATTTGTGAAATTATGAGGGGAAAAATTGTTTATTTCATCAGCATGTGTTGGATCTATATTTCTCTGCCTTGGGCAAAATGACAGGAAACATTAACGTAAGATTGAGCAAGGTTTATGTTATATTTTAAAATCAAGTGTGCAAGCATTAGTTTAATGTTAATGTTTAATTTTTTTTTTTTTTTTTTTTTTTTTTTTTCATCATATCTATGGTTCAGTCGTGTTTTAAGAAGAGAAAGAGGGTCAATTAATTAATTTATCTGATGAAATCTGTAAGATGTGATGAGATTGAGTTAGAAAAACAGGCTTATTGCATAACATGTTGTGCGAATATTGAATTTTGCTCAGCTGGAAAATCTGGAAGACCAATAGTGCCATCTAGTAGCTAACAAAAGATACATATCCTTATCCTAATGGAAAGTACAGTGGATATAAATAGTCTACACACCCCTGTTAAAACAAACTGTTAGGTTAAGTTTTTCTTTTTTTTCTCTGAAATGTGTCGCTTTGATTTTTAGTGGCATTGCATATGTTGTAATTTTTATATCAAAAGGCACATGTTGTGATATGATTTATCACAAAAACTTTTTATATCCAATGTATATGAAGCCTCCACTCACTTTGAAAATGGTTTTACGAAATGAAGACATTTTGATGGAATATTCTCCACTTCAGAGGTTTTCAAAGGAGATCTCAAGGGCGTGTGTGTGTGTGTATGTGTGAAAAAAAAGTATTTTCTTTCTTTTGTTTGTGATGTTAGGGTTAATGTGTGAATTTTAGATTAAAATGTAGCTGCCTTTATATTTCAAAGGATGTCACTTGCACGAGGTACATCATATTTGGAGGACCTAGGCATCAAAAAGAAGTTCTAAATTTTTAACCTTAGTGTCACACAAGTAAATTAACCCTACATATTCTTTACATCACATTTTTGAAACCTGTGTCAGGAGCTGTACAACCCAAACTGAGGGGAGCATAGATGGAGCAAGTTAGTGATGGGAAGTCTGATTCTTCAGTTCACAAAATTATTTTGTTAAAGCACCTAATAATGATGTAAAACATCTATCTTTTGCATGTCTAAAACATATGTGAAACATCAATGTTTTAAATGTGTAAAGCATATAGAGTGATTAGCTGTTGATGGGAAGTCTGATTCTTTTACACAAATTGATGTTTTTGGACTGTTTGGACAATTCTGTTGTTAAAGCACCAAATAATGATGTAAAACATCTATGTTTACATGTCTAAAACATATAACGTGAATACAGTAATCTTAATCAGCTCACCTTTTTACATAAACCAAACCATAAAAAAAGCCTTTCATTTCGCCCAATGTTCCTTCTAAGCTGCACGCATGCGCGGCCACGCAGAGAACAGACATGAAAATCACGTGTGGGGAAATCCATTTGATTGTAGTAGTTTAAATGAGAAATAATTTAAGTGCTCTGGACAACAGCTATAGAGTTATTGTCGCTATAGAGTTAGAACTGGTGAATGCGGTTTACAGGTTTCATAGAAAGAGAACGATTGAGCGCATGTGAGCTGGCTGGCCCTGAGCCAAAACAGTTGCGGTAAGAATACTGTAATGTTTGCGGATTAATAAAACTTAAAACCTATTAAAACTAAGCAAACATGTCTCATTCAGAGCCCCGAATATATATGTAAAGGGCTATATGACATCTAGTGGCTACAGTGTGGTATTACAGATTATTTTTTTTAGTCTTTGATAAAGAAAGCATTTTGCACTGTGTAAGCATGTTATTTGCATTTTCTTCTTTGAAAACAAAATAGCAGTGACATTTCCATGAATTGAAAGCGTTTTCCCTGTGGGAAGCATCGTTAACTGTAGCAGTGATTCAATCTGCATCTGAGCAGATTGTAGACGGATGCGCATGCACCAGCGGGTGGCTCGCGTGAGTCATCACTGGCAACAGAACCAGGAACTACTGTATAATCAAGCAGTGCTTAATATAGTGTTATTATGGCAAAATAATGATTTATTTAGTTTTAAATGAAAGCATTGTAATCCTGATAGTATTGCCCCTTTTTTCAAAATGTAACTGAAATCTGATTACTACGTTTTTTAATGTACCTGTAATGAATTACAGTAGAGTTACTGGATTTTTGCATCCTGATTACGTAACGCCATTACATGTATTCCGTTACTCCCCAACCCTGCTCACACTGGAGTGGCTCAAAAACAGAAAAGCTTCATGTTCTGCAGTGGTTCAGTCAAAAGCCTTGTACACAATTCAACTTAACATCTGGTAAAAATAATAATAAAAAAAAAAATGTTTGGAAATGGTTTCTTTTGAAATTGATGTAGTTTAGGAAACACAGCAATAGGGAGCCAAAGTGATCAAATTTGCCAGAGGTACTTTGAGAGGGTTTGTGGATGTATTTGGCTCAAGATATTTAATTTAAAATCTAGAAAAATGTCTGGATTTTTTTAACCTCTAACAACCTTCAACCTGCTTGAATGAGAATGGCAGTTCCTGACTAAAGTCATTCCACAGATGCTAAATTGGATTGAGATCTGGGCTTTGACTGGGCCACTCCAGGACAGACATTTATTACAGGTCATTGTCCCATTGGATGATGACTCATCCTCTAAATCCCAGTGATTTGTGGATTTCAGCAGGATTTCAGTTGTCTTTCAGGATTTTTCTGTGCTCTCATTCATTCTTTCTTCCATCTTTATGAGTTTTCCAGGCCTTTCTGAAGAGAAACACTCCTAGAATAATGATCACCACAATAATCACGAAAGTGCTGCGTGGGAAAATGTTTTGTTTTTGTTGTCGTCAAACACTTAAAAACAAAATTATATATATATATATATATATATATATATATATATATTTTTTTTTAATATTTTTAAATTATTACTTTTATTCAACAAAAGCACATTCATTTGATCAAATGTGACAGTAAAGATATATATATATATATATATATATATATATATATATATATATATATATATAATGTTACAGAAAGATTTAGATTTTCAAATCAACTTTCTATTCATCAAAGAACCTTAAAAAAAGTGTCATGGTTTCCACAAAAAATATTAAGCAGCACCACTGATTTCAACATTGATAATAAGAAATGTTTTTGAGCACATCAGCATATTAGAATGATTTCTGAAGGATCATGTGACACTGAAGACTAAAGAGTAATGATGCTGAAAATTTAGTTTTGCCATCACAGGAATAAACTGCATTTAAAGAAACATTTAAAATTGTAATAATATTTTGCAATATTACCATTTTACTGTCTTTCTTATTAAATAAACACAGTCTTGGTGAGCATATCCTAATCTTAAAGTCTTACTGACCCCAAACTTTAACAAACGTTAGTATATATATATATATTATATATATAATGGTTTTACTACAACATAAGAAACAGAGTAGGCATTTTGTTTACATGCTGTCCCTAGGCAGTGAAATGCTTCCTATGTTCAACATTAATATACTCGAGGTGCCTCATTTAGTCAAAAGCAGGAAATGGCTTTCTCCTGTGAAAGACCTTGGGTTGTTTCCAGTGATGGGTATGAAGATGTTTCCTGTTTTAAAGTGCGTCAGTGGCTGTAAGAGAAGCCAATGTGCACCCTGCACGCTCTCACATGCTCTGAAACATTTTCACATCTCTGGCCATCCATCCTCAGTGCAGTGCAGATATCCAACCTCACTACATGTGATCTCAGTGTGGGTGTTTGAAACTCAAGCCTATCTGAGGTTGCTTTGGTTCTCTTTCTGTGTGTGTAGAGAGCATAAGTCTGGTGACACAAGTATCTGTGGTGAATTAGTACATGTTGACTATGTGTGTGTGTGTGTGTGTATACTACATTTGTCACAAACCTCACTTTAGACCTTTTCAATTTAAATAAAACAACTTATTTTTATTATAGAAATGCAATTTTAAAAAAAAATACAGTATGTGTGCTTGTGTATACATAGATGTGCATTTATTCTGAGTCCATCAGAACAAGATACTAGGGCAAAAGAGTAGCTACATCAAATATAAAGATCAGAAATAAAGTGCAAAACATTACAGCGAGTGCACTGACTGCTGTTGTACGTATGTGTTTGTGCATACCAGTATGTTTTTTGTGTGTGTGTTTGCGCTTTGGGGTACAAAGGGGTGGAACTGGGGGAGGTTAATGCAAAAAAAAAAAAGAGAGAGAGAGAGAGAGAGAGAGAGAGAGAAAGAAAGAAAGAAAGAAAGAAAGAAAGAAAGAAAGAGAAAGAAAGAAAGAAAGAAAGAAAGAAAGAAAGAAGTTAAACATTCTCAATTAGAATATGAGGAAAACGAGGCCTGTGGTTTAGGCTGTTTTTCTAATCAGTGGTTTTGTGACACATTTAAATTTCTATACGCAAGATATATGCCAGATGAAGATGAAACAAATTCCTTCGTTTCGGTTTAGAGACTCGCTTCTCTTCTCGACTGAAACCAAGGCAAGTTTTTGCAACCATGATTGTCAAACTCAATCATCCACACTTTGTCAGATTTTCTCAGGTATTTCTTATTTCCAGACTTGTATCCTCCTCTTTTTTTTTCAAATGGAGAATAATTAAATGATTTTAGAATCATAAGGAGTCGTTCCACAAAATCATTCTGATTATAAAAACTAAAGACGACATTCATATGGAAATCGCCCACCATAATTCTGCTATAGAGCATGTGAACAGAGGAACCATATATCTGTGAGATTATTCTGAATCATATTGAATTAATAGGAGATGGTTGTTCTGGAGAAATCGTTCATGAACCAGCCCTATATTTTTGTAAAATACTTATCCTGTCTTCTTACCCTGATTGATAGAGACAGTAAAATCTTCTTTTATTTATAACAAGTTATGATTGTGTTAGTTGAGTAGAATAAAGGGTACCCAAGAGTAACAGTATTGAAAGCTTATTATAGAGCTGTGTGCATGTGCGTGTGTGTGGACACAAATTTGTATAATGACATGGGTATTATACTGGTATTACGAAGTAAACATGTTTTATGAGGACCTTGCATGAGTCATATTTAAAATAACTTTAAAAACATACTAAACAATGTTTTATTAAAAATGTAAAAATGCAGACAGTTTTCTGTGATGGGTAGGTTTAGGGGTAGGGGACAGAATGTACAGTTTGTACAGTATAAAAACCATTATGCCTATAGAATGTCCTCACTTTGACAGCAAAACAAACCTGTGTGGTGCTGGTAAACCCTACATTATGGGGACAAATCCTTGTCCTTGTGAGGACATTTTTGGTCCCCATGAAGAAACTACCTTATAAATCATACTAAGTGATGTTTTTGAAAATGTACAAAACAGTTTTTACAGTATAAAAATTATGTCAATGGAAAGTAGACATATCCCCATAATAGTAAACACATAGTAGACAGTATCCCCATAAAACATGAAAACCCAACATTTGTACATGTGTGTGTGTGTGTGATGACCAAATGGTTCCCACTAGGCATGTGACGGTATCAAATTTTCAAGTTGCGATTAATTGATGAAGCTTTTATCACGGTATATGGTATTATCACGATATTGAAATAAGTTGCAAAAAAAAAAAAAAGTGTTGTCAGTATAACAGGTTTAAGAACACTTTTTGTAATAACAAAAATAACTCTGAATGTTTAAATACAATAATAAAATACACACACAAAATATATATAAAGTCAAATTTTCAAATTAGGCCATAAAGAACAACAGGTAACACTTTACAATAAGGTCTCATTCAGTGCATTAACTAAGATTGAGCAATAGCTACATTTGTTACAGAAAGTATCATTTTTTGTTAATGTTCGTTAAGAAATACAACTGATCATTGTTAGATTTATCTCAAGTCCGTTAAATAAATTCTTTTGATTTTAGTAATGTTATTAAACAGTAAAAAGAAATTAACACTAACTAAGAATAATTAATACTTTACAAGTATTTTTCATTGTCAGTTTGGTAATAATCAGTTAACATGTTAACTAATGAAGCTGTATGTCTTTAAGGTTTACTGAACAATAACAAATAATCAGAACATTTCTAATCATTAGGGCATGTTGTAGTCCAGATTAAAATATATGTTTGAGGCATTTTAAAAACTTCACCAGCGCAGTTACTTTGTTTATGGTGTTTCCGGGGTAACCGTTGCACTCTGTTGTTCCATCAGCGCCCTCTGCTGTCAGAGAGTGAGGGTGTTGTGCATTTTATACGGTTGATGGGGAAAGTATTTTTTAATGCATTAAAAAAAAAATAATAATAATTGGTAATAAATTATTATTTACGGTATTTTGAAATGCCCACGATAACAATATTGTGCATATTCATTATCGCGATATATCGCATTACCGAATATCGGCACAAGTCTAGTTCCCACAAGGATAGTAAAACCAGAGATCACATACATTGTGGGGACCAGCCAGCAGTCCCCATTGGGAAATGGATTAATAAACATACTAAATTATATATATTTTTTGTTGTTTGTTTGTTTTTTTGTTTTTGAAAATGTAAAAATGCCAAAAGATTTCTGTGATGGGTAGGTTTAGGGGTAGGGTTAGGTTTAGGGGATAGAATATACAGTTTGTAGAGTATAAAAAACATTACGTCTATGGAGAGTCCCTACAAGGATAATGAACCAGACCAGTGTGTGTGTGTGTGTGTGTGTGTGTGTGCTTTTGTTTATATTACATTGTGGGGACCAAATGTCCCCATGATGTAATATAAACCTGAGTTCACCTACATCGTGGGGACCAGCCAGCGGTCCCCACAATGTAAATGGGTTTATAAATCATATAGAATGAGTTTTTGTGAAAAAGTAAAAGTTTGCACAGTTTCCTGTGAGGGTTAGGTTTAGGGGTAGGGGCAGGGTAGGGGGATAGAATGTACAGTTTGTTCAGTGTAAAATGCATTGAAGTCTATGGAAAGTCCCCACAATTCACAAAAACAAACATGTGTGTGTGTGTGTGTGTGTACATGTTTTTCTATCCCGTTGGGGACTTCAAGAATGCACACAGACTCGTGAGGACTTGTCACCCTGGGGATCTAAATCATAGAATGAGTTTTTTTTGTGTGTGTGTGTGTGTGTGTGTGTGTGTGTGTGTGTGTTGCTATTTGCAAAGTTTGCATGCATGAATCCATTGGAGTGAAAGAACAAAAGATCAATTTTGTGATTATTTGATCTACATGTATGTGGCTAATTACAATCCCTGAGATTATCACATATATTTTCAGACAGTGCACTTTATGATTTTCAGTTTTAAGGTGAAAAAATGTAAATTTTTTCAGTAACTGTTGAATTGAACCCTACCCTAAAAATGTATGTTTATTCATAACAAACTTTATTTCATAATTTCTTTTCAGACAAATCACACTTAATGTAGATCTTAATACACTTTGGAACCAAAAAAACAAGCACATTTTCTTTAAGGAGGCCCTTTAGCTCCATTACACACTAAGCGAAAACTTGCAATGTTTGTTAACCTCTCACGAATACAGCCTAGAATGAAAAGGTGGAAATTCAGCCCATGTAATTATAAGACATTATATTGTTTGAGGTTCTGCTGAACATTACAACACTGTACATGCATTAGATGAACATTGTTACCCATGATTAAACCAGCACAGGATGTACAATGAACTTCATGCTTCAGTTGGCAAATTTGCTTTTCTATTGTCAATACTGTATGTAGCCTACCCTTGCTGCTGACAGAGTGTATTTCATATCATCTGGTTGAATCTCGTTTTCATACTGTAAACTTAACCGAATTCATTTATCCATTTTACATGGATTCTTTTTATGTTTTATTGGGTGACTGATTTGTTTTCTGGCTTCAGTGTCCATTGTTTAACTTTACAAGTTTGTTTCTGCCAATAATTTAGTTAGATTTTTTTTTAATTCTTCTAATTCTTTTTTTTTTTTTTTTTTTTAAGATGTGCAACTAAATAACTTGTGGTGAGCCTATAAATCAAATCCGTTGAATATAATTTTAGTCATCTTCTGACCCGTGGTCACGTTTTCGCGAGTTGCGAAATACGTACCAGTGAGTACATATCGCCGCAGTTTCGATGCGAAATGTCCACTGAGCGGCGCCAAAAGCATGTTCCTTTTTTTTTTTTCTTTTTTTTTTTCGGAGCAGAAAATAGGGTGAATGCTGTACGCTTTTATGATGTTGCTTTTTAGACGAATCGCCGCGGTTCTTGATTTGATATTTGCGCTCCATTTCGTTTTAAAATAACGTCCCACCGGCGCTACGCCTAAACCTACCCGTTGGCGTTAACAAAAGCAAACGTGATGTAAAAAGCGTCCGCGATCGTGTACCATTTTTCTATGGAAAGCTGAGAGGGGCAAATGCACATGAATTTTAACACGTCAACAACACGTTAAACAATGTTAAATGGTGGCATCCTAGTAAATGAATGGTACACCCCCTTAAGCCCACAGAAATGGTTTGACCCAAGTTCTCAGCAGCCAATGACACCGACCCGTTCAAACAGATTTTTAACGCGTATTTCACGCATGAAATAAACGTCAAATACATGTACTTAACATGTTGATTTTTTATGCGTGAAGTACACGTCAAATACAAGTATTTAACGTATTGTTGACGTGTTAAAATTCACGTGTTATTTGGCCCTTTTGGCCTTCCATATTTTTCAGCTCGTTAAGATCGCTTTTTTTTTTTTGCCCCAGTCAGTCGCCTTTTACGGGATTCGTACCCAGGCAGGGGGGGTGAAGGAATCGACTCCTCGTTGTAAGTCCAACTTCATATCGGCTGAGCTACGGAGCAAGCTTGTTTGCAGCAAAAAAAGCGAAACACGTAGAGCCGGAAAGTCAAAAGTATATTTGCTTACAAATCGGGCACTCCGGTAAGAAGCGATATTGCGCAAGGAGACGTCAAAACGTGTCTTTACGAATCCATAATCCGACCCCGGCCGTCGTCAAAATCGTGTGTGAAAACGAGCCAAAGCGCCCACTGACGTTTTACCGGCCTCTAGCGTTTCTAGGAAACTGCAGCTAGACGTAGCCTACACGCCGCTACGTAATTTTGTGTCTCGCGAAAACGTGCCCACGGGTACCTCTCTCCCATGAGACCAGGTTGGTCATAGCCTTACTAAAATGAAATTATGCTGACACTCACCTGAGAATCCTTGTTAAGGACTGGGCTTAAATCTACATCTGGGAGACTGTCCATTTACTGGCACTAAATGTATTAGGATCATGTAAGGACTGTGGAAACCATTACAGAATGAATGAGGTAATTCATGGATGGCTGAAACCTTAAAAAGGGGAGGAAAGTAGACAGTAATGTAAAAAAAAATTAAAATAAATAAAGACATAAAAAAAGGTAGGGGAGAGGGTGGCAGAGGAGGGGGCGTCTAACGGTTTCCCCTCTACTTCAAACAGTGCTCTTTAAACCATGGAAAGTTAACCAGCAGCCTCTGAACAAAAGCAACTGATTGTTATCTGAGGATACTTCTACAAATCAGAGTGTTGATGGTGGAGTAAACAAACAATGTGGCCTCAAAGAACACAGTTGAACACATGCAAATGGTGACCTTATTAAAATGCTCAAAGAAAATCAACTTTTGTTCATTCTCCACCAGATCACTTTTATAAATATTTGTGGGTGAGAAATGATCTTTACCTATTTTTATAATTGCTTTTGTGTTTTCTTTCTTTCTTTCTTTCTTTCTTTCTTTCTTTCTTTCTTTCTTTCTTTCTTTCTTTCTTTCTTTTTTTTTTTTTACACATTTTAGGTAATATAATCTGACTACTTTTGATTACTGTTGACCTAATTCATTTATCACATTGAATTGTACAATATTTATATAAAAATACAAAGAGAAAGAAAATATATTGTATTCTTCATCATCAACATGAAGTGCATTAAACATAAAGTGCATTATATTATGTCAGGGTTTCCCAAACTGGGTTTGTGAAGGAACTATATTGGGTTTTTGAGTGTATAAACAATATTCTTTTTTAGAAAGGAAAATCAATAAATTATAAATGACACTTCCATTGTGTGAATAACATGTAATCATGTTTTAAAACATAAAATAAACCAAGTACTTAATTTTTGGAATCTGATTACATAATCCAGATTAATCAGTGTATGTGTGTGCGCGTTTTTGTGACATATCTGGACACAAATTTGTATAATGACATGGCTATGACATAGGCATTACAAGGAGAAGGTGACTTGTGAGGACATTAGCCCATGTCCCCATTTTTCCAAAAGGCTTATAAATCATACAGAATGACATTTTTTGAGAAAGTAAAAATGTGCACAGTTTCCTGTGATGGGTAGGTTTAGGAGTAGGGGTAGTGTAGGGGGATAGAAAATACAGTTTGTACAGTATAAAAACCATTATGCCTATAGAATGTCCCCACAATTCACAAAAAACAAATGTGTGTGTGTGTGTGTGTATATATATATATATATAATTTTTTAGATTGATCAAGGTGCTGAATGGGCACATTTCAGTTCACATCATCAATCAAATAGTCAAGGAAAGAGTGCTTAGTGAAACTGAAAAGCTATTTTCCTGTTTTTTTTTTTTTATGTAACCCTCTTAAAGCACCTCACTTACAGTAAGAAATTTTAATATCCACATGTTCAATTTACTGTAAAAGAAACAATGAAAAAAATGGAAATGCACAACCTTTCATGACTAATATGACCTGCTTCAGTTCCTCAGCCATTCATCTAAGTGAAACATCTCAATAACACTTATTCTTATTCAGAACCTAATGATAGCTCTGATTCACTCCCCAGGGATGATATAGAAATGACAAGATCATTAGTGGCTGGTTTTCTCTGAATATAGTTAGAATGTTTGTTTCTTTCTTTTCTTTTCTTTTCTTTTCTTTTCTTTTCTTTTCTTTTCTTTTCTTTTCTTTTCTTTTCTTTTTAATATGAAGTCGGTCTCGGAATTGTATCTGATATGTATTGTAATAATATGACATTTAATAAGTTGCAAAAAAAGAATTGTTTCACTGACATCACCGTTCTCCGCAGTTCTGACAGGATTCCAACTAGGTCAATGGTGTATTTCTCTCCTCGACCAGTAGAGGGGGCGCAAGAGAAATATTACTGCCATTTAAAATGATGCCCACCCTAAATCAAATCTTTTTATATATATATATACATAAAAATCATTTTACCTGTAATAACTGATTCATTTCTCCCCTTCTTCCTCCCCATTATAAATGTAATTGAAATATATATACATATTTAAAACGAAAACGGTGGCTAAATGAGACCATTAAAGAGGTTGAGGATGTGTAAGGACCGCAGTCCATCAGTGGTCTTTACTGGAATTATAATGAATAGATAGTAGTAATAAAGGCTTATAATATTAATAATTATATTAATATAGGATGTGAATATAATAATAAATATAAATATAGGATGTGAATGTATTATAACATGCCACCGGGTTGCAGCTTTAATTCCAGTGTCTCTTCTTTGTGTTCTGATAGATACCTAAATAGTGGAGATCACGTCAAACGCATTTTAAATGCAGTGATAAGGAGTCTAATCGATTACCGAGTGGCACTGATAGATCCGTTTCTCTGAGTCAGACGGTCGCTGCTGTCCGTTCTGAAGATGGAGGAAGCAGGCGAAGGGAATCACTATTTCTGCGCGTCTATCGCACTGCAGTGGATACGCTATCTGTAACTCCATATCAGATGAGATGGAAGTGTGTCACCCCGTGCATTGCTAAAGGTAAGCTAAAATGTCCGTTGCGAGTGCTAAGGGTTCCCTTTCTTTGTTTTAAGGGTTGATGCGTCTGTATATGCTGTGCTTTGACAGGTCCAGGACGCGTTTGGATCAGGGTAGGAATTATGGGGGAGTTTGACCCCACCTAATTAAGGGTGTACCCCTCAAAACAGGTCAAAGGAAAAGGTGTGGGTCTTAAAAGTGTTTATTGATGTTATATGTAAGTATACTTGCGTTTCAACAGCGTTTACAAACAACGTTTCAGTAACTAATAAAGTTATATTTCAAGTTAGAGTGCGCTAAACGTATCGCTCGCGAACAAATTTACGGCGCCTCTAATTGATGTAACGTAACCATAGCAACAGGTGTCCGCCTGCTCACCGTTTGTCCCGCATGAAACATAACTAGCATTATTTATCACTTAAATAATTAGTACAATGGCCTGTATCACTTGTTGCGATTGTGAAATTATCCAACAGTGAGCAAATTGGTAAAGGAATTTTAGAGGAATGAAGTTTCTTCAAAATAATTTCTGTAAGGTATGTATTTGAGGTAACGTAATGTTAGTGTTTTGGCGCCCCTAGCGCGCGCGTATAGCTAATCCTAATCGTTCTTTTAAAAAGAAGTTTTAAACATCACTAAATTTATTTATGATATATTTGTGACGGTTAAAATTGTATTAATGTGATAAATTAGGCTAAGCCGGTACTTATGTTTTGTAGCGATAGCAGCTGTTGCTATGGTCGTCTCCTAAGCATAAGTGTTATTTAACTTGATATCAAACTTAGTAGTTAACAAAACGTTTGCTTAAATTTTTTTTTTAAACCTATACTTGTATAAAAACAGTAATAATGCTTCCACCCCCCACAAGTTAAGGACGCTTCTGCCAAGAACCTGTAATAGACGTATGTGTCACATGAATACTGAGCTGCACATGAAGCATATAGAAAACATGCACACAGTCATCCCACAACCTTTGTATCAGACAGGTGGAAATATTGGGCTCTATGCCTGTTGTAGGCAGTTCCCATCATTTCCTTATTTATGGCTTAATTCCCTTGGAACCGGTGGATCCAGTTGAGTATTCGCCCCAGCCTGACATCGATTGACCCAGGTGTTGAACAGGCACAGGTTTCACTTCACTATGTCAAAGCAGTTTCAGATCAGAGGAAGAAATCTAATAGTCAGGGGGAAAGCGCTTAGACGCGTGTGAAATGGAAAAGCTGACGGGCTTGCTCGGCGCAAAGGAAGTCACCAAACGATAGAAACTCAAGAAGCAGCTTGCTTCCTAAGTTTTTTTTTTTCTTCTTTTTTTTCGTTTTGGTGCAAGATCGTCCCCTGTTTGTGACCAATATGAACTCCAGTTGAACATGACAGTCATCAAAGGACTTCATCATCACTGTAGACTCTGAAAAGCCTCTGTCATTGGAAATAATTTCTCGCGTTTCTTTTTTTTTTTACGCAAGGATTTCTTTGGACACTTACTTGCGTTTTCACAGGGGGGAGAACAAACAAAAAGGTAAAAGTTTCATGCAATCATCTTTTATCGTTAACATCTCGTAGAGTCTTGTAGTTCAATTAAAGTAAGGAAAGACTTTATCTGTATTATAATGCTGATATTTATATACTTATTTTGTCATTATGTATTAATTCTGCTACATACCTCAAGTGACACTTATAGCCTAGATACTGTATAATATCTTTATTAACATCGTTTATGGGTCAGTGATGTGACGGTAAATTTTGTCCCTATTTAATAACTTTTTTAAAAAATTATTGAGTGCATATCCTCAATGATATACATGTTAAAGTGATATATATATATATATATATATATATATATATATATATATATATATATATATATATATATATATATATATATATATATATATATATACAGCTATGGAAAAAATTAAGAGACCACTTAACATTGATTTCTGAACTTGGAGTGGTCTCTTAATTTTTTCCATAGCTGTATATATATATATATATATATATATATATATATATATATATATTGGGGCTTAAAGTAAAAAAAAGATATTGTAACTGTAAATTGTGATATGTATCGGAAGTGTCATTAAAAGGTTAACGTTCTTGAAAATGTTTGAAAATACAATCTATAGTATCTATAAAAACAGTAAAGAAATTATTAAATATTATTAATAAAATTTGTAATATTATTAATATTTTAAAAACAATTAAGTCAGGGTGGCATAACTGGCGTGCAGGAAGCCATTTTGTTTTTTAATGTCACAACCATAAAACAGAGACCCCCTGTAGACCCTCATGACTGTGTGTCGTGTTTTTCATGTTGTTTTGTTTTTTTGGGAGGGTGGGGTTTCACTAAAATATTTTTGTTCAGGTCAAATAGAGTAATTCTAAGAGAACGTCTTGATATTCGTGCCTCAATTAATACATTTTGTTTTACTTAAAAATGTGTAAACAATGATATGGTGTAGGTCCTTGGTCCTTTTACTTGAGGTTTTTGTAGAAAATGGTTTAAATGACACCCTCTCCCCACCCATCATATTATCATGAACACAAAGATTACATTTCTAAGAACATGGTTCATGTGTTTTGCATTCTATTTTTAACGGTTCTCTTTTTTCGGACATCCTTATTCGTCATTGGCTGGTATATTGCATGTAACATCCATTTAATCTCAAAGGGTTTAATTAGCTGAGGAAAGTTAGTCTACTGATATTCAGGAATTGATCGGGGAGGGTAGTGTTATGCTGTAGTCCTGGATAGTGAAGGCTGTGTGCACTCATGTCGTGATCGGTGTGTATGCTGGGGCCCCTGGAGAACCGCAACGCCATACATAAGACCAACTTCACTCCTAATGATTTGCATGACATGACTCTATTATTGTTTAGTGCTTTTAATTTAAGCAATCATTTCTTGTACTAATTTGGTTGTATTTCCATATCAAGCAGCTTTTTTATTTCAGAAACTTTGATCAGGGTCAGAGTATCCAGGTGCACTCTTGTGTAATGTCAGATTATTCCTCGTAATTTATGGTATTTCAGGAAAGCTGGTTCATGATATTGTGTAGTTCCTGACTTGATGAGGGCTGATTAGGTACCAAATAGTTAACTTTATAGTTTACTGATTTATCTGTGTTTAATGTACTGTATGTGTGCTAATGTACTGTTACTAACGCTTTAAGGACCGTGCATTGCCACATATCATTATGGGAGAGTAGAGAGATCCAAATTATTTTATTATTCTATTAATCAAACTGTTATTTACATTCTTGTGCATTTAGCGTCTGTGATTTAATAAAGCACAACAGTGAATGTTTACTTAATAAGCTGCTTAATTGGTTTACGTGATATTTACTTAGGTATATTAGGTTTAGAAATACTGTTTTAACAGAATCTGTTTGTACAAATATTAATATCAGTGCTTTATGAACTAAATCACAACTAGTAATTGACTACTAAAAGTTAAAATAAAAATATATCACATTTCTCTTTCCAAACCTGGCTTGTATAGATGCCCTAATATCTGTCATAAGTGAGGTACTTTAAGGATAATTTGGGTCCAGGCCAAGAGAATGTATTTTTACACGTGCATTGAGCCTTTTTTGCACTTTCCATCCGGCAAAACATAAACAGCATACAGTAGCTCTTATTTGTGGAACTTCGCAAACGTCACGGAATTGCCAATTTTATCTGTCATCACAAGTGAAAATGACATTCCTCCAAGTCCGTTCTATAATAATAAACTATGAAAAGCATATTAATGCTGTGCTCATTTTTCTTTGTAACATTTTGATTTAATCTGATTGTGCTCTAATATAAGCTTTAGATTTGTTGTTTTAGTTTACGTTAATTAAACCTGTATAGTTTATAGAATCAGTTATATCGTGGCTAAACGTGTTTCTATCCAGCAATGAGGCCAGCTTGATATGATCTGATGGACGATATGCTGTACATCAGAAGAAGCACTGCTGATTTTTACAGCTCACTTACTCCATCCAAGCATTTAATTTTAGACTTATTTTTCAATATAAGGACCTGAAACTCAGTGAAAACATGGCAATTTTCACACTTTGCATGTATCTTTTTTTGCCTAACCAGGAAGTTGTCACTTTATATGTTACTTCCCTAATACTTAACAAGACAATTTAGATGTTTTATACAGTATAAAACCGGTTTTATTTTTAAGAGTATACACGGCAGTGATATAGACAGTTGCATTGAGCTCAGAAGAGCTAAAAACTGTAACAGAAAAGTTAAACATTGAGGAATCGTATATTCGTGTGTTTTTTCACAGCAGCGTTATGTGCCAGAGACACTGGTGTACTGATTTTGAATTGAAAAATGTATTACAAATGAACTGTTGACATTGAACGTCGAGTGTTTGAATATTATTATATAATTTCTTGCTTAATCTTTTTTTAAAGACTATTTCCTATATTCCCTTTCACAAGATATTTAAAATTTTACTGCAAACATTTAAAGAAACCTGTGCCAGTAATGTTTGCTAAATACAGAATAATACAAAATCCCACATCTAATTTATAACTCATGTTCATTTCACAGCTCTGCCCCCTGAATATGGACATGGAGGCGTCGAATGGCTATATTGCGAGTAAGTAAAGTCTTTTCAAATATCTCAATGACCACTTTCAAAATAAAATAAAAAAAATATATAAGCATCCTTTATTTAGCATATACAAGCTTGTTAAATGGCCTTTTTTTTTGTTAGGGGTTTCAAGTCTGTCAAGTTCATTCAAAAACGTTTCTTTAACCTTTATAGTGAAGATGGGGAGTGTTTTGTATGAATTAATGATTGCATTTAAATTTAATCTGTGTTCCCAATCGTATAATTCTGTTATTCTAGAAGAAGGCTAATTGAAGACAATTAAAGATAAACAGGAAAATAATAGTACAGTAATAGTTCTACTATAATCAATCAGAACAGATGCAGACCTAACATAGTCAAGCAGTTCCGTCATTTGTATCATGTCACCTGCTTCTCTGTTTCTCTCATGCTGAGTGTGACACTTACTTCATTGGGTTTAGACTATTGATAATTGTCTTTTATCTGACTTCTTAAAATGAGTGACACATATTTGGACCAAGGTTTATTGAGGAATGCTTTCCGTAAATCAAATTGGATAACCTGGTCAAGTAAAAGCTTATCTATTAATAACTCTTTTGCATTGTAGACATATTTTGTTGCTTGTTTTTGAAGATGTGTTGATTTATTTTAGATATGCTATCTAATTCCAACAGCACTGTGGGAGTTTGTCTGCAGCTGTAAAGTCAGTTCTGCTTTATGAATATGTGCAGTAGTCAAGCACACTAGCTGCCCCCAAGATCCAGTTGAAAAGCATCGACTCTTGGCTCCCCTTGAGATTTGTTATCTGGACGGGGCTTCAGTACCAGGTGCACAGTGGTACCTTCAAGCCCGTTAACTCCCCCGGCAGATTCCCTCAGATGGAACATGCTGATAAAACGTCCCTCATCTAAAAATTCTTGCAGGTGTCTTGGAAAATGAAAAGTTTACAGTTTAACTTGGTTCCATAGACTCTTAAAGGCATTTTTCCTTTCTTAAAGGGCTCGTTATATTTTAAAAACATGAATGAATGCCAATCCACACCTTGTTTTTGAATAGCATTATCACATTTCAGAAAACATAACTCTTTAGTGTTCAAGATTATGAAGTTGTTGAAACTGTTGAAACTGGACTTGAAACTGTGCTCAGATGTGTCAGTGTGTGTTCACAGCAATATTTTGCGTATTTTCACATCATTTACACGTCTTTTTTTCTTCAAGTTTTTTTCTTTTATGGTTTAAAACCACATGCTAATAGTTTCCCTCAAACTAGGAATCAACAGCTTGGTTTCTGTTTCCTAAAAAGACAGTCTTAAGTTTGTCCATCTCAGATCACAGGCTAATACTTCAAGCTTTTGTGCAGTAACTGCTATTGATATGCTAATAAGACCTTGTCCCCTTCGGTGTGTCCTTTTAAAGAAGAGCAGTTCAGCAGTGGCAGGTGGCAAGGAGCGTGAGTGGGAATGTGTTTTGTGTTTGATGTGGAAGGATGGTTTGGAGGTGTGTGGACGGACAGGATAAACCTGATCCATGCTCGAACTTTAGCGTCTATGACATGCCACAACCAATCACTCGCTTTCCTAGGAGAAACGATCCTGTTAAAAACTCCTCTTTTTTGTGTTTAGTATCGCCACTCTGGCACAGAACCTGCTTCCAGGCTCCACCCCCACTAATGCAATACAGCCAATGGCTACCATGATGCACAAATCACTTCAATGCTCTATAAGTCATTGAGTTTAATGAAAATATTTGCACAGTAACATAGTCCTTTTTGTAACCAGGGTGATTTCAAAGAGTTTCTGGTGAAGTCAACATGAAATCCAGTTTGACCATTTAAATGTATCACTTATCAAATGATTCATCAATTTAACAAAAAAAAAAAATTATATATATATATTTATATATATATAATTTTTTTTTATTTTATTTTATTAAAATTGTATAACTTTTTCCAGTATTTAACACCCACTTTTTATGATTCAGTCAATACCTCATGAATAAAAATATTTTTCTTTCTCATTGAATATCCCATTTTGCTCTAAAAATATATTACAGAAGTCATACGTGTTGCGTTTCACGTTGACTTTAACCCGTGGGCAACTATTAAAAACACCCCCAGTGATTTTCCTCATCGATCCACTAAAAAAGTGCATGGAACAGTCCATTCTGTAGGTTGCTGTTTGATTTGTACACACAGTCTCAGCGAATGAGTGAATCGGGATCTGATTCTGACTCAGCACTGTCACAGGCCAGACCTGTAGTCACTCCAGTAGTCTCCAAAGGGCCTACGGATTTTCAGCATGCATCACTACATGGGGGCAGATGGTAGCCTTATTAATATAAACCGTATACTGTAGGCCGTCATTACAATAGAGCTCTAGGGCCATCAACAATCATATGTGTAGGAATGTCAATGTGATTTATAGAACAAATTAAACAAAGTGGAATCATTCTAAAACTGAGAAAACCACATATTAAAGTGCGTCAGAGATTGTTCAATTGATAACAAAGCCAAGTGCACACTGCAAGACTGCATAGTTGGGAAGCAAGACCCATAAAGGAAACGAATAGCAAAGAATTTTAGCATAATTTAGAATACACCACCATTCAAAAGTTTAGGGTCAGCAAGATATTTTGTTTTTATTTATTTATTTAATTTTTTTTTTTTTAGTAAAATAATAATTTTATTCAGAAAGTATATGCTAAATTGATCAGAAGTGACAGTAAAAAAGTATATATCTATAATCCATTTATTATATATTTATAAATACTATATGCATTTCTATATAAATCCTGTTCTTTTGAAATTTCTAGAATCCGGAAAAAAATTTATCATGGTTTCCACAAAAATATTAAGCAGCACAATCGTTTTCAACATTGCAGATAATAATCATTTAAATAATCAGCGTATTTAAATGATTTTTGAAAAATCATGTGACACTGAAGACTGTAGTAATTGCTGCTGAAAATTCAGCTTTGCCATAACAGGAATAAATTAAAAACATTTATTTTAAACTGTAATAATATTTTATAATATTACTGTTTTTTTTTTTTTTTTTTTTTTTTTTACTGTATATTTGAACAAGCAAATGCAGCAATAAACGTTAAAACATCTTACCCCAAACTTTTGTGTGTGTGTACTTGTGCTTGTGCATGTGTGGGTGGGTGGGTGTATAGATAGGAAAGAAAAATATCTAATTGACTTTTAAGTCAAACTGTGAGTCTAAATGTGCACAGGGTGATAAGCTTCAGTCTTGTATGCGCTTGGCATTAGAAATGATATTTATCGCGGTTCTGTTTAGATGTGGGATAAGAGAGCTCTTTCAGCCGCTACTGTACAAGAGTTTAGTTTACTCTCACAGATCTTTTTTCCTGAGAACCTCTATCATGCCGGGAGGCCATCAGACACAGTGCTCTGTTATGGAAAATCCTCCCCTCGGCCGTCACTCAAATCGAAGTGGCTGCTTGTTTCCCGTTGCCAAGGGACTGCCGGTTACCTGAGATTTCCCTCAACCCCGGCACCGTAACCGGAGACAGGCTTTGGGATTGTGTCATTGGCTGCGTCTCCCCGAGTTGCTCTCCCTGTCAGAATGACAGTGTCTGTCTGCCAGCTTGACAGCACAAATATCCGTCGCCTGCTGTACCTCAAAGGCCCTCATTTACAGATTGATTTACTTTAATCACAAATGCAATGTTTTGAATCTTTTTAAAACCTTTATAGTTCATGAAGGGTGATGTTTATTGTTGTTTGGTTGGTTAAGGATTGAATAAGGACCTGTTGATTCACAAGAAGAACACAGACCAATTAATCTTTAAAAATGCCAGGAATACTGTTTTAGAGCCCTTTGGCAGACTCACTCTGCTACCTAACAAACCAGTTTGAAGGAGGGACTGACTAGATTTAGTGCATTGGTTAGAGTTATAACAGCCAGCTTAACTGTGACATCCAGGGTACTTTCCAGTCATAAATGTGGAGTTCAAGGAATGATCTGAGCTGTAATACCGCCCTTGGTGGTTGTGTGTATGCATAATGCAAGCATTAAGAGCTGTCTAATGCCGTTGCCGTTGTATTGAGTGTTTGGCTCTGAAGGGGTCAGTGGGTAACGGGATCAGGGAGCAGGAATCGCTCCCCCTGAGTGGATGCTCTGAAGCCGTATTATTTCCCGAAGCCGGTGCGCGGCGAGTGCGGAGAGATGAGGAAATCCAATCTGAATCTTAAGGATGTGGCTGAAAGCTTAACAACCTCTCCACAAATGAGTTGATGGCTCACCATCTCTGTAAACTGAAGTGTTGAGCTGGTCATTGACCCTAGAGAAATGTCAGCTCTGGTAACAGAGACGGGTGCTATTAAAAGCAGTTAGTGTGTACAGTACCTGAAAACCATGGGATATCCTTTATCAAGGTATCAGCGAGTATTATACAGGATCGTAGGACATTTTAGATGGACTTCTGTTAGAGTATTAAACAGTAGAGTTCAGTACTGTGCAAAGTGAATATAAGCAGTTGTGAAAACTAATCAGTCAGATTAATTCTGTAATTATATTATATAAATACTATTTTAAATGTTAAGTATAAATATATATATATATATATATATATATATATATATATATATATATATATATATATAAAATCAAATTTATTAGACTACCTGACTAATAAAGAGAAAACACATATTTTCGGAATATTCAAAAACTTGTTTAAAGCTAAACTTTATATTGTCATTTATTAGGCAAATAACAAACTGAAACAACTAAACAGTCTTTATTCAACATAACAACCAAAAAAATTATATATTTTATTTTTATTTTGTATGGCCTCCTTTGGCCTTGATAACAGCTTGCATTCCTGCTGGCATTGTGTTATGTCCCACAGTCTCTGTTGTTATTGACTTTCAAATAGTTTCTAGTTGTTCTCAAAGACTTGCTTTTGATTAAACTTCCGTGCGTCCATTAAATCCCAACAATAATTATATTTTAGCTTTAGAAACACTACTATGACTAAAGAGCTTACACTGTGGCACAAACCTTACATTGGGTGGTGGTCTAATACATTTGTTAAGCACTATATATATATATATATATATATATATATATATATATATATATATATATATATATATACACACAAATATACACATTTTTGGTTCCCTGACAAAACATTTTTACATTGTTGGGAGCATATCAGAGTTTTAAACTGTATGTTTGAGTATAGGAAATAAAAAGTATTAAGAAGTACTCAACAGTAGGAAGTAGATTTGTGATTTAAACAGAAGGCTACATGATTTTATTAAGCAAAGTTCATCTTTGCTCTAGAATTTAGTCCCTGTTGTGTTAGAAATAACATTATTTATGAGCCATATACAGTATATATAACAAAGTGAACATGCATTTTACTTCCTATCTGTTACTATATTGTGTTTATCATGGCTAGAACTGTATTAGCCAGTCAGCATCTCAGACCTAAACTGTAGCATAGTTTTAAACAGTAGATTGCAGTAAAAAGTATATTGAACAGTATTCAGTATGAAGCATTAAACTGTAGAGTATGGTTGAAAGTAAATTTGAGTAGTAAATGACAGTAAGAAATGAACCTAGAAGAGTTTTTGTTGCAGTTATCCTTTATTCTGTTTTATCTTTGACTGATAATCAAAAAGTGTGGCTTTTATAAGAGAGTTGTTCCTTGAACTGTCTGCTTGTATAGATCTGAGTTCAGAGCTGCATTTAGCCATAATAGCTGTGCTGCCTGGAGCAAGGCAATGTCCTCAGTGCACTTGTTTCTGTCTGTCTCCTAGGTAACGGCGACTGCTCTCCCAGGAAGGAGAACTCGAGAATGCTGGTGGACCTGTCGACCAGCACACCCAATGGCCAGCGTTCCCAAAGTCCTGATTCCCCTGCTGGTAAGTAGGCCTGTCGTCTAATAAGTCCACTCCCCTCAATGCTTGTTCTCATTTGACTTTCTTAGATGTGGTGCATTGATTAGATTAGCTTAAAGGGATAGTCCACCCAACAATGAAATTTCTATCATCACACCCTCATATTATTCCAAACCTGTATGACTATCTTTCTTTCTTGGAATGGAAAAAGAGACAATTGGTAACACTTTATTTTGATAGCCCACTTTAGACATTCTACTGGCTATAAGTAACTTTGCAACTGCATGTCAACTTCCAGTCATTAGAGTATTAGTAGACTATCTGCTTAAAATATGCTTACACTTTATTTTGATGGTCCACTTTAGACTTTCTACTGACTATAAGTTACTTTGCAAGTAATAATGTGCTGGTCATAACTGGAGCTTTCAAGCTTCAAAAAGGATGCAAAATAAAAAAAAAATTAAAAAGTCATAAATTTAGAACAAAGACCTTGTTCAGTCAAAACATTGTAATTTGTTGATTTATTAGGGTGTTTTCACACCTATGGATCGCTTGTTTTGTTCCGAAACAGGGACTAAATTTGTTACAATGTTGCTTTTTTTTCTTGGTTCGGTTCGCTTTCACATGGCAAAATTTCAAACCGTACCAAAATGCGTCTTAACGTCACATGGGAGTAAAACTGTCCTCTTATTGGTCAGAATTTTCTCTGCGTCATCCATCAAAATAATGATTGACAAGTTCGCTCCATGAGTTTATTGTGGCTTTATTTGTAACTGTCGAGACACACACAAACACTTTATAAATGTAGCTCTCTCCCGCAGTTAATTCATATTTGCTGCGGCAAATTCAAACCCGCACTCTTTCTCTCTCTCCATCTCTGGATTTCCCAGCGCTGTCTAGTAGGCGACCTGTTGTCCGTGTGTCTGTCGAGAGAGACCATTTGAATTTTATAATGAAGCAGAGCGGAAATTGAGACTTCGTCGGGATGCACGGAGAAGTGTAATTACACACCAGAGGCGATCGTTGGCTTTCAGATATTGTAAATAATGTGCTCACTCACAGAATCAGACATTAATGATTTTTATATCATATTTTCCGTTATGAAAATGATATAATTTGGTTCGTTGGTCCGTTAACTGGGTCGATTGCTTTCACATCTCAAGCGAACCGCTCCAGAGTTCGCTTGAAAGCGTACCGAGACCACCTCTTCAAGCAGGTCTCGGTACGCTTGTCCGCTTTTGGTGCGCACCCGAGTGCGATTGCTGCTTTCCCACCTGCCCAAACGAACCGCACCAAAGGGGCAAACGAACTCTGGTATGATTCAACCGAACTAAATGAGGCAGGTGTGAAAGCACCCTTAGGGTGCGTTCACACTTGTAGTTCGGTTCGTTTGGTCCATTTGATCCGGACCAAAGAAGAAAAAAAAAATTTAGTCCTGGTCCGGTTAGCGTTCACATTGGCAATTTTATCACCGAACCAAAAAATACCGAACCTTCAGGCATAGGGATACATTCACAACGTGATTGGTCGGATTTTATGACGTATCGCCTATTTTCAGACGGAACTTACCGAACATCCAAAACAATGCTGTTTTCTGAGGTAAATACGCTCGTTGTGTGTGCGTAGCGGTGCGTAGCCTGCATGTGATGGTATTTTGGCCAGCTGGGAACTCGTGAAGAGCTTATAAAATGTGTAAAGTAGTCAAAACACCGGCGGGAATCCCTCCGTCACACACACAAATGATCTGCTGCGTGGAGACGCGCATCTGATGCCTGTGATGGGCAAACTCGCGACTATGACAAGAAAAACCGACATGCGTGAGGATTCTGTCCTTTTTAGGGTCTCGTCTTCCTGTTTTTGGTTCGGTTACATGTCTTTGGTCCGGGTTGCGTTCATATATCATTCGAACCGCACCAGAGTTCGTTTGGAAGCGGACCGAGACCCATCTTTTCAGCGGTCTCGGTCCGCTTGTTTGGTGCGCACCAGGGTTCGGATGGCAGCGTTCACATATGTTCAAATGAACCGCACTATCCGAGCAATCGCACCAGGGTTTGTTTTAATCGAACCAAACATGACAAGTGTGAACGCACCCTTAGTTTCATGGGAGCAGATGTGCAATGTGTCATTTTTTACCTTTTTTTTGACCGAGCACCTGCCCAATTTTGGATGTGCGCACACTACGTCTAAATGATATGTATCTAAATTTATCCAAAAAATCATGTAATATCTCTATATGATGAAAGAACAAAATTTCAGCCATTATTCAATGAAAACATCTCTCACAAATGCGCTACGAGAGCTTTGGTTTGCAAGTGAATCATTCTTTGAGTCAGATTTTTAAATGAATCACTGATTTGGTTCATAAAACTTGTTTTAAATGATTTGTTCATTTGAATCAACTCACTGACTAAATGATCCCTTTGCAGCAGCAGCAGTTGTCATGTTAACAGCTTACTGGAGAGGAAGATTATTAGTTTATAGTGAATTTAAATTTTCACACAAAGCTTTCATGTGGCTTCAGAACATTATGCATCATATTTAAAATATGACTAATCTTACACTATTTTATAGTATTTTACTGTGCTTTTGTTTCCTTTTCTAAGCCTGAAAGAGTTTTAAAGCTTGAAATACAGGTGAGTAAATTATGATAGAATTGTTATTTTTGGGTGAACTATCCCTTTAACATTAGAATATGAAATACAGTATCTCACTGTCCATTGCAAAAGATATGAAAAAGGAGAAATGAGTGAGCATCAGCTTGCAAGGGACAGAGGAAGGACCTTTATCTCTCAGTTAGTTAAAAAAAAAAAGAAGTTACAGCTTTATCTCCGATCTGATGGGATAGGCCCAGTCTGTGACATCTCCCTTCCTCAAAATCAACTGCTGGTTAGATGGAGGGCTCGTCAGCATGAGCGTGCATACTGAGAAAAGGGAAGCGCTCGCCGCTGAAGGATGGAGGCACAGACCATGATCCCAGATGGAGATTGTTCTTCTAGATAATTTATTGGTCATGTTGCACAGGACGTTGAGAAACATGTTACTGGGTAAAGAGAAGTCTAACCTACACATACATGGTTTAGTTAACCCCATGCTTGCACTCAGAGATGGAGGGATGCACAGATGATCATTTAATATTCTGCAAAGGTGAAATTTTAATAGAAAGAGACCTTCGAGTTTGATTGGCACATCATTTATGCATCCGACTATGTTGGTTTACTTTGCTTTTGTACTGTGCCTGTCATGAGAGCCTGTTAGTCGCTGACTCAGGTGTATGCATCCCCAGCACTGAGTGTGTTTTGTTCTCATTCATCTCCTTTGATCATATGATGATGAGAATGCTAAAGGATTCTGTATGTTGTCCCGGCAACCATTTCAAGTTCACTCAGCTGCAGCCATCATAGACACTCCATACCGTGTACGCTAGAGATCTGATGTCATGATTGACAGAATGGACAGAGAAATAGGAAGAAACGTACGTCTCGACACATTGAGGTAATGCCGTTCGACTGTGATGTGTTGACAGGATTGCCCTGCATTTGCTGTGGTGGGTATAGAGTTTTTATTTTGAGCGCCGAAGCTTGCAATTGTTCATGTGAGTTATAAGTGTTTCTTTGAAAGTGAAGATGTCTTGTGCAATATTAAGCAACTACGCCTGTAATACTTAGTTGGAAGTGCCAGTGAGTGAAGTGAGGGTTATCTTGTGGCACTGCCACACAGCACTTATCTTTCAAAAGCTCTGTGAACCTGCACGTCACCGTGTGTAAACAGTCTCTTAATGGAAATGGGATGATTTTAAAGAGGTGTTTGAATTTAATTTTACTGTAACTTACTTGCTAATCAGTGTTTTGTGTGTATAGTGCTATTGAGATGGGATTTTCTAAACAACTATACTGGTTCGAATGGGATTGGAGTCTTATTAGTTGACACAAATCTGGGAGAGTGTATTGGAAGAGGGCGTTTCAGTAGGTCATGTGCTCCTGATATGTACACCACAAAACCCACTGAAATAACCATCATTTAAAAAAAAAAAAAAAAAAGTACCTTTTTATTATTTACAATTTTTATATGCCAATTATGATCAATTATACCTAAATTATATACAGTTCTTAACAAATGTATTAGACCACCAACTAATGTAAGGTTTGTGACACAGCTGCCCTAAACTAAATATTGGTGATTACCAAAGTAATTTTTTTATGTTTCTGTAATGGTTAATCCACTCCAGTATGTGTAAGCTCCTTAGTCACAGTAGTGTTTTTAATGCTAAAATATAATTATTGTTGGGATTTAATGGATTCTAAGATAGATCATCAAAAGCAAGTCTTTGGGAACAACTAGAAAATATTTAGACGTCAATAACGTCAGAGACTGTGGAAAAGTACATAAAAACAAGGCCAATGGAGACCATACAAAATAATAATAAAGTCTGTATTTATTTATTTATTTTTTTTGTTAATATTAATAAATGAGAATAAAATTTTAAGTTTTTTAGTTTTAGTTTTTGACAGATTCCTAAAATATTTGTTTTCTCTCTTTTTATGGTGTTCTAATACTATATATATATATATATATATATATATGTTATATATATATATATATATATATGTGTGTGTGTGTGTGTATATATAATAATGGATAGTTTAATGAAGCTTACCTCACACTCAGACTGATCAGACTTTCCTTGATTTAATGTTATTTCTATGTTCAATAAGAAGAGTACCTGAGTCATCAACTGTTTTACCCAGAACTACAAGTTGGCAAAAATATCAAAATCAATAATAAAGGTCCATTAGGGAGCGCAAATTTTGCCTTGGTTACGGTATTCAAAGGTCAATATAAACCAGGAAAAGTAAAAAAAAAATGGTGTTTAGTTTGATTCAGAGGTTCTACGAAGATTGAGCGAGGAGAAAATACAATTTCAACAAGATTAAAATCTCAAAGTATGTTTGTGAAACACACATTTACCTCCTCAGGGAAAACTAGTCCCATCAAATAGTGTTTATGAGTGATATCATTCTGATGTGAAAGTCCGTTAACAGAAGGAACTACTGAGCTTTTTAAGGGGATCAGAGAGATTTCAGTCATACTCTCACTCAGACTGTGACTCAAATCTAGCGAAGCTGCAGAGCGGTTTGCCTAAGGGACAATACTCATATGGACGGGAAAGACGGAGGTGACTCAAAGCTTAGTCTCAAGCTCTCGCCCAGAGATTAAACCCACGGTAAAATTACAAACAGGTTTGTCTGGATGGTATAGAGAGCTGCCTGCCCTTTTTCCACCTGCCGTGAAACCTGGAGAGTTTGCGTGGTTGAGACGGAAAACTTGCGGGCCGGGCTGTCGCGTGTTTACGTGTCGCTATGTGTTTATACGTCCCTTTGCATGTCTATTTTTGTCACGCTCTGTGTGTCTCTGCATGTGGGGGTGGCCTCCCTGGAGGTGCTCGACAGCTTGCGCACTGAGATAAATGGAGAGGCCCGCTCAGTCCAGACCAGAGCACTGGCCCACCTCCTCTTCTCTGTCTCCCACTGTCAGTCATGTAGAACTCCACCTGCCCACTGTTTGCCTCGCTACCCTAGAGACTACAGCTGCGTCGGCCTTTATTTTCCTGTTTGATGTCATCCCAATGCTGTTATCATGTTGGAGAACAGATTTCTTGGTCAATGTGCTGTCATAGTAACCAGTGACTTCAATAGAGTCTTGTCACACAGTGCTTGATCATGTGTATGGAAACTATTGTAGTGCAGTGGGTGATGAAGTTTGGCTTTTGTGTTTTGTACTGCTTAAAAACTTGTTTAAAGCTTGAATGTTTTCTTGCAGCCCGCACAATCAAACAAGAGGAAGGTACTGAGGAGGAGACGGAGAGAAGGCCCAACGGTCCAGATGAGGCAGGTCACAGCGGTGAGGAAGGCTCTGGATTGGAGGAGCCCATGATTGACAGCCCAAACAACTTACAAGATGGTGGGCCAGGAACAGAAGCGCAGAGTGAGACAGGAATAAGACTGCCAAATGGTAAATATAATGGTAAATATTAAGATTATTTTAATATCAGTTATTAACATGTAAAATGGAAAAAGGTGCAACACTCACTCTTGAAGAAATCCAATTTTATTGATAAAAAATGTTTGACGTTTCGGCCATTGTCAAGCTTGACAATGTCCAAAATTAATGTCACATGTTTTTTTTAATCGTCACACATTTTTTTAATCAATAAAGTTGGATTTCTTTTTCTTCTTCTTTTTTTTTTTTTTGGTTACACTTTTCTTCTGTTAGTAGAGCATCTCCTTTTAACATTTTTTATAATATCAGTTACTAAGTCATGGAAAAAATACACATAAGCTTGAGCTAGAATAAAACTTGCTCACAAGTCAGCATACATACATTAGCATAATCATAAAAGACATGAAAAGGTTATGGGAAAGTCAAAGAATTAATAAAGTGTGGTAACCCTAAATAAATGGAAGCTTAAAAGAGAAGATATATTTTAAATATTTTAATATTATTTAAAAAAAAAAAAAAAAAAATATATATATATATATATATATATATATATATATATATATATATATATATATATATATATATATATATTTTTTTTTTTTTTTTTTTTTAATTACATATATCATCATGGCACCATGATCCAGCAATTCAAAGTGCAAATGATTTCCCTTAATTTATTGTGACACTTCTCAAGTAAAGTTTCGACAGAACACATTTCACTGACTTCCCATTAAAATAGCAAAACCCTTTCGTGACCAGGGCTTGTCACTCATGCGTTCTTCCTTTTTTCAATGTTAAAAGGGTGTGGAGCATGTGGCTGTTCAATAAGAAGACAATAGTTAAGACTAGGAGTTATTCTCAGGGAAAGCATCCTAGGAATCCTCCACAACCTGTTCCCAAGCCCTAGGCTGACGCTGATTCAAACACGCTAGCAGGACAGTGTCATATTTCACTTTTCCAGGGTTTCATCTCTGCCCATAAAATAAAACATTCACCTAGAACTGATCGTTGCAATTTCTGTGTCCATTAAACGTGTGTTTTAGAGTTGCATGCTATTTTTAGAGCAGGTGCTCACGCAGCAGGTCTCTGATGTATGACTAATCCAATTAATTAAACATAATTAGGTTCCCAATCAAAAAATTGTATCAAAGAGGCTCAGCATATTTATCATAGCTGTAAAAGGTACTTTTTGAGATGAAGACTCATGAAAAACAATTATAAGTGTAGTGCTTATAAATGGCAAAAATGGCAATCATGGTGGTATCATGGTATCACATGGTATGTGATACTATAGTTGTGTCCCAAATAATACACTATGCTCTTATGCACTGTGTACTTATGCACTGTGTACAAACTGTGTAGCGTTTGAATTTTATAAGGTTGTTTTTATCATTCAGCACCAGAGTCTGATAGCCCCTCCCCCCCACTACATAATTAAAGCTGCGTCAGTTGAGTGCATGAAGTGTCCAACATTCCACACTTAATTTTTTTTCGGTTAATAAAGCTCATCATCCAGGTATTTAAAGTGTACTTTTTCCTTTTGAAATTTTCAGTGTGAACACACTACTCTCACTATTAGACTACAAAATGCCATAGAAAAGGGCATAAGTATGTGATTTGGGATGCACCTTATGTTTAACTGACAGGTAGAATGCGTTTTTCTGTGGAAAAGTGTAAATGGGTGCAGGGTTGCCAGGTTTTCACAACAAAACTCACCCAAATGCTACTCAAAACTAGCCCAAAACTAACTGAATCACATTTCAAGGGGGGGGTCCCCCGGTAAAAATCGTGTTCGGGGGGTAAAATCCGTATTTTTGGTGAGGGTTTCCCTGATAAAATTCGCATTCCAGGGGCTAAATATCATTTTATTTGGGGTCGCTTCAACCCGCGGACATGAAAAACAACCTGAGGCAACAGTATTAATCTAGCCCAATTCCACAGGAAAACCATGGACTTGGCAGAACTGGCTGGGTACTACATCTAAAAATTATATATCACTGTATTTTTCCGCTTTCCAATGAGATTATACTATATTCTAATAACAGTTTTCTATTTTAATATATTTTACAGTTGTTGTTTTTTTTTTTTTCTGTAATGGCATCATTACAGAAAAAGTGTCACATGATCCTTCAGAAATCATTCTAAAATGCTGATTTGTTGCTCAAGAAACATTTAATATTTTTTCAAAAGAACAGCATTTACTTGAAATAGAAATCATTTATCGAATTTTAAATGTCTTTACTCTCACTTTTGATTAATTTAATGTATCCTTGCCGAATAAAAGTATTAATTTCTTTAAAAGAAAATCCTACTGATCCCAAAATTTTGAATGGTAGTGCGTGTCAACAAATTTAAATAATTTTCATTTATATGCACTAATATAAAAAGCAATATGTACCAACATATTTTAAATAAAACGTGAAAAACGCCTTCAGGCTTTGGTTGATGACAACTGAATCATTGAATCAGAGTTTTGATTCGATTCATTGAAACAGACAGATTAAACAGATTCATGAAAATGAATCAAAGTAAGATACGTATACATTTTGGTTTGAAAAATGGGCCGATGGTTGAATACATTTTAATATGAAAAGGCCACACTGAGACTTCCACAAACATTTCCGATTATGGCACGATTGAGTCTTTTACATAGACTGATTCGGGCAAATACTTTTAACACAGTCTTACACCGTTTTTTGCTTTTGAAGTTTATATCAAAGTCACTATTCAAATGTCTTGTTGCATCATTTTATATTTTTACATTTAATATATCAGCCAACCATGAGTAGAAAAAGCAGTCCCTGTGTGGTGAACGGTCTGTATAAAACCTGCTACACTGAAAACACTGCCGTATTTATGTTTATAAACATTAGCTAAACCGGTGATCAGTATGTGTCTCTTCTCTTGTTCGTGACTCTGTCCATCAGGTGACCGGCCGTTCCAGTGTAACCAGTGTGGGGTTTCATTCACTCAGAAGGGCAATCTGCTGAGGCACATCAAACTCCACACGGGAGAGAAGCCCTTCAAATGCCCGTTCTGCAGCTACGCTTGTCGCCGTCGTGACGCCCTAACCGGACATCTGCGCACACACTCAGGTCAGGCCACCACGTCTCTATGCAACTGCTATAAGAAGACACATGTATGGGCAGTAGTGTGCTATTAATGTGTGCCATAGCCTACAAAACGATTGGTGTTCTGTGGCCGCAGCTGACATGTTCTGGAAAAAACGTGCAGATCTGTTCTGTCCTGAGGGACGTGTACAGACAGCCTAGCAAACACTGCGGTTAGGCCACCTAGGACATGCTGTTGTGTTGCCTGCAAGTTGTGCGCTCCACCAAAGGAAATGCTCTCTGTCAACCAAAGGGAAGTGTCGCTTTGGTGAAGCATCACTCTCTAACCCACTTTCATATCAGCCCACCATCAGTTGTCTAGTCCTCATCGTTGAAGATCCGGGTCATACGATACCATCAGTGCTCAGCTCGGGACTTCACAAGCTGTCACTCAGGGACAGTCTTGTTGAAATGCACAGGGAGAGCAGGAGAGGCCTATCACTCTCATCGTGTTTTGCTGCCTGTCTTCGACTTTTGTCATTTCCTGTTTTGCAGCTCTAATCACAGCGCAGGGATAGTGCAGTTTTATAGGCCAGGCAGCTGATGTCTGTGGTGTCCTGTTTTTGTGGGCAGAATATATGAAATAATTCTTAAAGGCATAGCTAAGGTTTGGTTTCACATAAGCGCTGATGGTCATGGTGGGAAAGCTATTTTTGTCTTCAAAACAATATAATTTTATATTAAATATGCTACCATTTAAGAGTTTGGGGTCTCACCAAGGCTGCATTTATAAGATCAACACAGTAAAAACTGAACTATTGTGAAATATTTCTTTAATTTAAAATAACTGTTTTCTATTTGAAAATATTTGAAAATGTTATTTATTTCTGTGATGCAAAGCTGAATTTTCAGCATCATTACCCCAATCTTCAGTGTCACATGATCCTTCTAATATGCTGATTTGCTGCTCAAGACACATTTCTTATTAGTAGTAATGTTAAAAAACATTTGTGCTGCTTAATATTTTTGTTTGTAATTATTTTCAGTAATGTTTGATGAATACCATGTTAAAAAAACAGCATTTATCTGAAATAGAAATCTTTTTAACATTATAAATATCATTATTGATCAATTTAATGCATGCTTTAATGCATCCTTGCTAAATAAATGTAGTATTTATTTATTTTTTTTTTACCTTGCTGACCCAAACTTTTAAATGCCAGTGTAAATTGTCTAATTTTTTTTTTAAAACTTACATTTCAGTGAAAAAAGAGATGGATGGAATTTTGTGATCTGTAATCTAGACAAAGACGTTCTAGACAAATTTTTTTTATATATATATATTTATATGGAATACACTTAGTACTTCCATTTGTCTTATTTCATAGTTTTGACGACTTAACTATTACTTCAAAAATGTCATGAATAGTAATGAGACAGGAGGAGTTGGTGTATCCATACTGATTTGTATTGATTCTCCATCATTTAATCAACAAACTATGCAAAATTTGTGGTGTGTGTGTCTGTGTGTTGTGGTCTATCATATTGATATCAAATGTCAGTGTGAGAACTTTTACCACTAAAGCCTACGCACCCAACTACCTCAGCATATAAACGTTTGTGGCCGATGAGAGTCATTAACTGATTTGCATATCCATTTCTATAGGCATTGTTAAGGAGTTGCCACAAGAAAGGTTTGTTCTACCACAGTGTGAGACGTGTAGTTGTTGCTGGAGTGCTTTTGATTAGTAATTTAAGGACTTAAGCAGCAATGTCACCTGTGGCGGTCTCGCCCTTTTTGCAAGTCCATCCCCACTCCTTGGTGACCTGTCCGCCTTCCCAGCAGCCACTTCAGCTGGAGCGGAATGCAAGGAACTCAGCAGGTTTGACGACTTCTTGTGCAACAAGCGCCACATGAAAGGACTCATCCTCTTTTGGCCCTTGGTAACAGGAGGATTGGTGACAAACCGCCCAGGAAAGTTACGCTGAGAGGGAGTAAAAACATGCAAACACATCCAGTTGTTTACAAATGGCTGTCGCTAAAATCCATATGCATGCACGCAGACCACAGCCATGCTCCAAACGTTGAAACTGAAACAGCATATATTGCACCACAGTTTTAGGCATGATTCATAATGTCGGTGACTTTGCTTTGGGTTGCTTTGGCTGTTTTAGGCAGATTAGTAAAATAAGAAATGTGAGGTGAGTGGCTAACGCTTGATTCAGGGAGTGGACGGTTTAAGCTGGGTGCATGTTTAACTACCAGTTGAGTAAGTCGAGCACTTTTGCTGATGCTCTAAAATTGATAGGCATTTACTTGAAATGAAATGTCATCCTCATCTCACTGTTTCCTGTTTTCAACCCGAATGGATGCGGTTTAGAGGGCTTTAATGCATCACTATGTGCATGAATTTGCATTTGAATAAGTGCTTAGAAAGGGATTTTTTTTTTCTAAAACATCCAAACTCTGCTACAGGAACTCATAGGGTTTTGAACAGTTGGTATTAATCGATAAAACCATTGCATTTCTTTTGCCCCATAACAGTTCGCATCTTTGTCTCCATCACATATTAGCATGATTGCCTGTCCCAGACTTTGCAGTTTGCAGGTGTTTTGACAGTTCATTGAACCAAACAGTTCAGTTCTGTTTTTCCATTTATAGTCTATATTTGTCTGGGTGGATGCACTGTATCCTGTAAAATGTCTGCACCAAATCATTTCTGATGTGCTGTCATGCACACACCCAAATTTGAAAAGCCTCCCATTTATTAGAAATATTGAAAGTGTGACAACAAATGTCACTTTCAAGATCTCCCTCATTAGGTGAAACCGTTTCCAAAACAGTCACCAACTGACATATAAAGACCCCAAAACTACTGACGTGTTAGAGTCTGCCCTAGATCCCTTGATTACCTGACCTTTACAGAATGACACAAAGACCAAATTCATGAAAGACTACTTTAAATGTAATAATAATAAACAACTTTAGTCAATCTTCACAGCTGACATGGTGTGACAGTTCACGTGAATGCCATATAATCATATATATTTTTATTTTTATATTATTTGAATACTTTTTAAATTGATTTTTAATACATTTTATTATATACTATTGTAATATAAAGTTTTTTAAAAAAAAAAATAAAATTTAAAAAATGTTTGTTTTATTTGCATTTGATACTAAAACAAATTTAAAATATTATAATATTAAAATTCTAAAATATATTTTGTTTATTTTATGAATAAAATATTTTATATTATTATAATTACTTCATTTTATATTATATTAGATATTTTATTTTAAAATAATATTTTTATAATATAATATTTTTAAATATGTATTATAAAAATATTTCTATATTTTAAATAAATATTTTAAAATATTAAAATTATAATATTAAAATATTGTTTTCTTTTTAAATTAGAACTTAGCTACACTGTTCTTGAAACATTTTCTTTAAACATATTTTATGAGACATTGTATTCCAAGCAAACTAAAACTTTTTTTTTTGTTGTTGCTGTAATCCATCCTTTCCCACAGAAGTGACAGGGCCTCCGTTGTCTGACATGCGTTCTACATGTGAAAGGTCACTTCACAGCGTCTCAGTCAGTAGCTATCTCACTTTCACTCTTTGCTTCTGACTGAAAAAGCACTATGGTGCTTTGAAGAGGGTTACCGAAAAGTGTAGGGGGTATTTTTACAATTGGCACACTTTACAGGTAATCCCACAGGCTTGCTAGTAACAGGTGTGAATTATCATTATTTTCTCACGTGCAGTAAGAGACTGGTTAACTGAGTTCATACAGGATGACTCAATTCGCTAGGCTGTTTTGTTTCACTCCTGCACTCTTTATGAATAATTCTGAAAGTCCCTTACACCAAGGATTGACCACAGAGCTGACAGCCCCTGTCTCAAATTAAATTATACTTTTAGCTGACATAACAGAACAGCGCACACGTAATGGTGGGCTATGTTCCGAATCGATGAGTGAATGAGAAAATCATGACAGATAAATGAATGACTCAACCAATTGATGAATGAAACACGGAATGAATCAATGAACGAATTGTTCCATTAGCTACTGGAAAACTCACATCTGTTTCTGGAGGCTAAGCATCGTCCTCCTCCTACTCTTCTCTGCCTACAATGGAAGGACAAGATGCTTGTTTCTATTGCATCTTTCTTGGGAGGTTCTGTCCCGCATTATCGCCCTTGCACTGACCTAATCTTAGTGGAACTGACTGTGAATCACTTCACACCTTATCCGGCTGAGGAGAAACACTCACTCGGTTTCTGTTTATTGTTCAAAGAGACTTTCCAAGTCATCGCTCGTGGTGCCAATTACAGATTGATGACGATAAAACGACATCAAATACAACTACTATAGTACGTAATTCTATCCTCCTCTGGAGCAAACCCCCTCACTGCGTTGTAGTGGTTGCATCATCTCCAAATCTGACTTTGCCCACTTTCTCGCTTACTCAGTCGGAGACTGAAACTCATTTGTGTGAGCGGTCTGAATGAGTTATTTTACATCTTAATACTTATTTTACTACTCTTTCATATCTTTTAGTGGGCAAACCACACAAGTGCAACTACTGTGGGCGGAGCTACAAGCAGCGCACATCATTGGAGGAGCACAAAGAACGGTGTCATAATTACTTGCAGAGTGTCGGAATGGACTCCGCCTCCAATCCTGGCCCTTATCCAGGTGAGTGGCTGATGACTTCATTGAGATTGTAAGATGACAGTTTTCCATATCATCGATCAAGTGTTATTATGACTTATTGTGAAATCATTTTGGTGTTGGATGACACAACGGTGTTCCATGAGCTGGTATGTTTCTTGGAAACAAAACAATATGAATTACTAATATAGAATTGCTACACTAAACATTTGTGGGGTACATTTTGGTGACACCAAAGGTACAAGGTTTTCTAGCTAAAATTAGTCTTGACTTGACATTATTCTTACTATTGTCCAAAGAAATTAGTTACATGGCATTTATGGTTCAGGGGCCTCATTTATACGATTAGATTTGATCCTAAATACCATGGATTTTATCCTCCATAGAAAGTGAGGAACAAATCAGGATTTGTAAAGGCAGAAACTAAGGTGGAAAAGTTTTTTTTTTTTTTTTTTTGCGTGGAGTTGATGCATTTATGTTGCATCAACATAAGATGTTTTATAAATCAACTGCTGTACGTTCACATTTATGATCATGTCTTTATAAATGAGGCCCCATGTGATTGGCTCAAAACAACCCTTACAAAAAATAAGTATTCTTCAGTTTAATTTTATTGAGTATACTTAAGTAAAGTTCAAGTATATTTTTAAGTATACTTTATGTAGCAAGTAGTATCAATGTACTAGAAGTATACTTACTGTTTCAATATTACTTGGGACTAAACTGGCCTGCTTTAATGTATAAATGCATACTTTTATGTATACTTTGTGTTACTGTAGGAAAGTTTGAGTACACAACTAGTTTACAACTAAGTTTTCCGTTTGTACTACAACTATACCACAAGTGAACTTGGGTATACTGATAGTTCACTAGGCAAATACTTGTAGCAGATTTGTAGTTTATGAAAGTACACTTTGAAGTATACTCTCAGTAGACTACTAGTTTAGTAGTTTTATACAGCAAGTATACTTGTAAGTTTTCTTTAAGTGAACATAATATCATAATTATACTTTTTGTACTTTAAGTATACATCTATGTTCCTATTTAGGTATTAATGTTTTATATTTGAAATATACCTTTAATTGTACTTTAACTCTTTCCATTTAAAAAAAAAAAAAACATTTTATTCTAGCTTCATGTATCCTTTTTTATCAACACTTGAATGTGGGTAAGTTTCATGAAAAAAAAAAAAAAGTAAATTAAACAACATTTAAAACAAAAAGCTGAGAAAATCGCATTTTTGTCAAAGACTATGTCCAGATGGGATTCAGAACGATGACCGTAGATGGAGTAGATCGAGTCCATCAGCTCCCCCAAAACTTCAGAGTCGTTAACCCTTCCTGGGTTGACATTTTATTCGGTAACATTAGGCAGTTTTCAACTTACATGCTGTTTAATGTTTGATGATTGTGTTTTATTACATTTGCGTAAGCAATCTTCTATCGCTTTTTTCTGCTTCTTCTTCACCTGTGTTTTGATCCGATTTCAGAAGATGCTTAATAGCATCCCCTACCGTATAACAGTGAAAACATGGATAGCTAGAAAATTCAGTCAATGGCGGGAAAGAGTAAAGTAGATTTGAAATAAATTCCTATGCACACTACTGGTGGACTAGCCTACACAAAAATTCAGATACTCAGAATTAGGAACATCTGTTTTCTTTATAAATCAATGGCCGGGTTTCACAGACAGGACGTAGATTAGGCCAGGATTAGGCCTTAGTTCATATAGAACATTTAAGTAGCTTTTATAAATGTGCCTTAGAAAAAACATTACTGATTTGCATCTTGAGACAAAACACTGTCACTAACATATTTTAAGAAATGTCAGAGCAAGTTTCTTTCAGTTAAGACTACAAACCAAATATACCAGGAATACTTAATTATACTTTTAAGCACATCTCGATCAAAAGATTAAGTACATGTATAGAACAAATATACTTAGACTTTTCTGACACTATGAGTCAAGTATACCTAAGTGCAATTTTAAGTATACTTCTGAGAAGTATATAAAAAGTAGACTAAAAGTATACTTTCTTATTTTTAGTTTAAAAGAAGCATACTAATAGCACACTTGAATAAACTTCTTTTTCGTAAGGGTACCTGGCTGCAAAAATTTGAGATGAATGGAAATGCTATTGAATAGTTTTCTTCATGCATTATGGACCAGCTTGGTTGATATGCTGAATGGTTTTTATCATTTTGCCCAGGAGAGGTTCCAAAGGAGCAGAGGTCGCTGGAGTCCGCTGGCATGACGGCTTTCGACCGGCCTCCTGTAATTGAAAGACTGGGGAATGTGGGTAAACGGAAGAGCACCACGCCACAGAAGTTTGTGGGTAAGTGTCACCTCAGCAGTAAGTGTGGTTGAATCTACAGTATGCAACAAACTGATCTTCAAAGTTCTAGCGGTGCTAATGAATGTAACGCAGGTCACACGATGGAATAAACATTTTCAACCTCACACATACAGTCGCCCTGTTGCAAAATGCACATTCTGTCTGCTTTGTTTTAAATCAGGGACCGGTGCATACACGGACAGAAATATAAACCGCAGGTCAAGATATATATATATTAAAACTTTTCCATAATTTAATCAACATTATATCAATTACTTCCACCATAATCATTACAAATGAATACAAAAATCTCTTTTTAATGATAAAAAAAAAAAAAAAAAAAGAGTACCTCCTACTTTCTGTAGAAACAACGGCAAAGAGAGCTGGATGAATAAGGCACAAGCTATACTAGGTCTAAGGAGGCGTATTTGTGCTTACAAATAAAGACAGTTACTTATTTAAATACAGCACAGCATTGTTTCAGAGCATTTAGCGCCTGGTTAAACTGGATTGCGGGTGGTTAGTGAGTAATACGCAGGTTTTTGAGCTGAAATACCACATGCAACTGTTAAGTGAACACTTGAGTTTCCACATGAAGGAACAGAGAGCAGAACTCACATTAAAAAAGTAAAAGCATAAATACAATAAAGTTGTAATGGAAGATCTCTTAAGGAAGATAAAAAAAATATTATTTGAAGAGAGAGACAGTAAACATTATTTGAGAGGAAACTCATTACATGTCTATTGACAATATCTGCGGAAATCAAACTAAGTATTAAAGTGAAAGAGAGAGAAAAAAAAAGGTTTGAGTAGGAGTTGTTTTTTTTTTTTCATTCTGTGGTTTTTGCACACCTGTATCTTTGCCATTGCTTTTACTGACTACGCCAGTGCAGTTTACCGCATCCATATTATGCAGGGGTTAAATTTTCTCACTTCAGTCTCCAAACGGGGCTTTCCATCATTAATGCAATGAAAACATAGTAGCAGATTTTTAAATGCACCTTTTACAGTAAATTGTGAGGTTTTTATTATAATGGAAAGTACTTTGAGGCTATTTTTAATGCATCTTTTATTGAATTGTCTATTAAGGTGAGAAAATGGTTCGATACTCGTACCCTGAGCTGAACTATGAGATGGGCCTGAAGTATGAAAAGGAAGCTGAGTTGATGCAGGCCCAAATGATGGACCATGCCATTAGCAATGCAATCAACTACCTGGGCTCTGACTCATTAAGGCCCGTGGTCCATCACCCATCCCTCTCCATGGCCGAGGTGGTACCTATGGTGAACCCGCTATTCCATCCGGTGTACCCGCTTGGCCCGCGCATGGACCGGCCCAGCAGTCGTGAGGCTCCTCAGCTGCCCCACCCAAACCCAGAGTTCCCGCACCCAACCAATGGCGCGCTTTCTTTGGTCAGGCCCAAGAATCCTCAATCGGCCCGAGACGGGTCGCCGTGCAACAGTGGACAGGATTCGGCTGATTCGGCACGGAGCAGCCCTCGGGACAAGCTCAGCGCTGCCGGGCCTAGGTCGAGATCCAGCCCAGGGTTTGGCCGGGCAGAGGAAGGCAGGGCGATCGACACCAGCCGCATCGCCGCGAGGGACGGCGTCCGCGTCTTCAGCCGCGAGGGCCAGGAGCTGAGGGTGTTCCAGTGCGAGCACTGCCGCGTTCTGTTCCTGGACCACGTCATGTACACCATCCACATGGGTTGCCATGGTTACAGAGACCCGCTGGAGTGCAACATCTGCGGCCACTGCAGCAAAGATCGCTACGAGTTCTCCTCACACATCGTTCGCGGAGAACACACCTTTCGTTAGCAGTCTCTTGCAGTCAGTTTACTGCAGACGGCACGAGTTCACTGCCGAAGCATTACGTGAGCACCGATCGGCAGATATATGAAGGTTTGAGTCCAATAGAAATGTTTTCATTTTGGAGCTGTTTGAAGATTTTTTTATTCTGGGTGAGGGGATGAGAAGTTTATGTTGTGAATTTTTTGTTTTGTTTTCTTTTCTTTTCATTTGTTTTGTTTTTTTGTACTGAACCTTCCAGCAGAGCAGCTATGTGTTATCTAAAGTTGTGAAGTTCTTTCTCTTTTTTGTCATCTTTATTACCTCGATGCATGCTGTCATTCCTGTTTCATGGACCTCAATCAATATTACAGGTGAACCAAGCAACCAGAGGACCACTGGAGAACTAAACCGTTTAGTTTTGTGTATAAAAAAAGACTTTAATTCATAGCTTCATGCTGCTGTGGCTTCTTAGTGCCTTGCTGATGTTTTGAACCGCACAATTTTGCCTTTTACGGAGCGCTTTGTATCTTTTTAGCGTCTTTTCTCATCACTTGCTCCATTTCGATGAAGTTCCCGGGGCGTGTGGACCGAAGCTTCGGTTCTCGTGCTAATTTCCTGTTCCTCGTGTCGGTGCTACTATGCTAGTTTCGCAAATGCAGTTCTGCAGTTGGCGCAAAGTCTTTCGGACACATTACAATGAAGTGTTGATGACAATCCCCTCGGAAGACCGAAATATTTTTGCCACGCTAAGGACAGATGAGTTTTCCGTGCTGTGTTTTGCTGCTGTTGCACACTTACTATCATCTTTGATTTCTTATGCACTTCGCTGAAAACAGCACTGCGACATGCCTTGATAAACCTGTTTTTGCACTATTAGCTTGAGGCCTTGGGCGAAAATATGCTATATCCATGCTATTGATAAAGGGAACAAAGGTCATTGTGTAGTTTAGCTAGTCCCAGTGCAGTAGTTTGTCATCTGTGTTTCAACAGGGAACAAGTCTGCACCTATTTTAAGTATAGACATTAACTACAGGTCTTTAACAACAGGGTTGCCATACTTTTGATTGAAATCTGTGAATTTCACTCAGCCTTTCAGACCGAATGCCTCATTATTGATGCCTCATTAAATCAAACTCCTCTGACTGTCTTCAGTGTTACAGCACAAACTCTCTTTCGATTTTTTTCTTTTCATTCCACATATGTTGTCTTTTTTAGCCCACACACGGACCTTATGAACTTGCGCTGCATATGCATTTTTCGTTCGACTCTAGTTAGCTAATGCATTATACCATTTTTGTACATGGAGAGATAAATAAATAACCTATGCGCAGTTCAAATCTGCCTGATAATGGAAAATTGTAGATCTTTAAAATCAAACAACAACTTTTATAGATGCTAGAAGATTGCTGTTGAGATTTCATCGCTAACCCGGACTGCACAAGAGCTTTACAAGATAAAACGCGGTTTATAAATCAGACAATGTTATCCCCCCCCCACCCTTTAAAATTTTCCCATGCTTGATGCAGAGAACTTTTTTATTATTTTCAGGGCATTAAAATTAGCCGTAAAAATTTAGACTATTTGTTTTAATGTTCACAGTTGTTTATTTTCCCTTCCTGTTTCTCTTCCCTTTTTATTTTCTCTTTCTTTCACACTCTTTTTTTTCTGTTCGATGTTGTTGAATATTTACATGAAGCATTCTGTAGCACAACCATAAATCCAGCTTCAATCAATGCATATGGCTCAACTTGTACAACTGCAGCCTTCACAACGTTCAGAACCTCCCTTGCACATTTGTTGGGCTTTTATGTCAGTGCTAAAAGAGCCTTGCATCACTATCAGACTTTGTTGTACATATTGTTTTAAAGCTTTGCTTTTGTCTTCTCTGCTTTGAGGAAAACTCCAAAAAAACTGTGAATATGCCCTTTAAACGGTATGAGGAAAAAGACTTTAAAGGCAACCAAGAGCACTGATAGAAATGCATTCATATTGTTTGAACGTCATTTTATTGTTCTTTAAAAAAAAATAGCTTTGCCTTTTTTTTACACCTCCAAAAAATGACACAAATCGCACACACATACCGCCTCTTAAATCCTGAAACATTTTGAAGAATTTTATTTGTTCTTGTGAAGCATGAATATCTTTATGCATTTTAGATTTTAGTTTTTTTGTTTTTTGTTTTTTTGAGGCATGAAATTGAATGTGCTCCACAATTCCAGGGCATTTTATAAAATGATTATCAAAGCTTATTGTATATGTATTTGTTTAGTTTCAAAAAAGGAACAAGGTGAAGGAAACATTGATGTAAGACTATGTTTACAACCGAATGAACAAGAGCACATGAACAAAACGTGTTCTTACGACGAGTCCACGCTTTTGGGAGTGGAGAGTACTTGAACTTACAAGAAAGGCACTCTAGAGTCAGGTTTCACTTTTTACCTTAAAGTGTATGGGACTGCTATTTTCTCATCTGTGTAAATATATATTTTTTGTGAGAGAAAGGTGTTTTTTAACTGTTCTTATTCACTGTGGACCACCTTACAAACAGTAAAACAAGGGTTTGCAGTGTATTTTTATAAGTGAATAAATGTATGAATTATATACAGTATATTTTGGTAAAAAATGTTGAAAGGGGGTTATCTTTTGCTGTGTGTCGGTTCGCTTTTTTGGGTTTTCTCAGGTACAGTGTTGTCAAAAATCTTCTTAAATGCATTTGTATGGAACTGTAGGAGAGATTTGAATTAATATTGAATTTAATACTATTTGACTTGAAATCCAAAGTCAAATATCCAAATAAATATATAAATATATATTTTTATTTTTAAAGAAAGAAATCTAATGAGTAAAACCAAGGTTTACTGATGTATACTGTTATAAAATAGACTTTTGTAACCTTGGCATCTTTAAGGAAAGTGTGTCGTTATATGTTGGTTTTTAAAGCATGGGCTTTTCTGCATTAAATACTGTCATCATATGAAACTGTTGCTGTCTGTTCCCCTCCTTTCCTCCTCATTTTCACACAGAGCTGTTGTGTGGTGTTTATATTCTTGCTTGTGTGAATCTTTCGATCTTGTATACTGAGAATAGATATGTGGTCTCATATAGAATGAGGCCCCCCCTTTTTTTAAGGACTTGTGGTTTTAGTCAAAGACCATCTCTTTTGTTTCCGCTGTCCTTCTCCAGTTTGCAAATATGCAGAATGAGAGCATATGTCAGACCAAGAAACACATGCAGTGTTACAGGAACAACAAGCCAGACACTGATACTACTATTACTGGGTGATTAAGTGGGCGCAAAAATAAGAAAATCAAGTGGTTTTTTATTTTATTTATTTCTTTCTTAATGTGAGTTTTGTCAGTGTCAGTAGTAATTTATGGAAGTCTGTTTCTGCCGTGCAATAAAAAAACCTTTTAAAAATAATTGCACCTTTTTATCTCACAATTCTGACTTTTCTCAAAATTGCGAGTTTATATCTTGCAATTTTGACTTTTTTCTTGCAATTCTGACTTTTTTCACAATTGCAAGTTTATACCTTCTTTTCTCATAATTGAGATGTAAACTCGCAATTGCTTATATAGTCTTATATATAGTTATAAAGTCTTTTTTATGCGAAAAAAGTATGAATTGCGAGAATTGCAATTGCAAAAAAAGTCTGAATTGTGAGAGAAAAAGTCGCAATTACCTTTTTTATTGTTTAGTCCATGGCAAAAACAAGCATCCATAGTAATTACTTTATTTTGCATGAATAATTTTCATGTAATATACACTGCCATTCAAAACGTTTTTTTTTTTTTTTTTTTTTTTGCAATTTTTTCGCAAGGACTCATTAAATGAATCAAAAGTGACAGTAACAATGTATCTTACAAAAAAATTCTATTTCTGATCAAATGTTATTTTGAACTTTCTATTGATCAAACAATCCTGAAAAAAAAAAAAAAGTTTTGTTGCTGTTTTCACCATTAAATTGTTTGAGCAGCTATTTACCATATTAGAATGATTTGTGAAGGGTCATGTGACACTGAAGACTCATGGCATTCAGCTGTGCCATCACAGGAATAAATTGCATTTTAAAATATATTAAATATATTATTATTAAATTGTAATAATGCTTCATGATATCAATGTTCTACTGTTTTTTAATCAAATAAATGCAGCCTTGCTGAGCATAAGAGATTTCAAAAACATTAAAAAATGAAAGCAACCCCAAACTTTTGAATGATAGTGAATATGTGTCTGTATTTCTATTGAATCCTTGTGTTCAATTAAATAACATTAAATAATTTAAGTAATAGAAGTCTGTACAGTAAGTTATTTTTACAATTTGTCTGTGATCCAGTGGATACTCGCCAGGTTTTTACGGTCCCTCCTCCAACGGACCAACCCTCCTCCTTTCAACCCTCTTCCGGCATCGGGCCCAAAAAGCAGACCTATAAAAACCTTTCAAATGCGGTGCCTGCGGTGAATACTAGGCGCCTCTCTATGCGACCAGCTTCAAAATGACACCATCAGACTGAGGCGCGAAAATCGACAAGTCGAAGAAGTAATCCAAAGGCGTTTGCTACAGTGGTTCAGCCTACCTTACCAGCTACTCAACTACTCCAACTAATGGTGCACAAGAAAACTGTGCAAAACAGATCAAGGCTGACCTCAAAAACCAAAGTCTTAGCCTTCCTGATGCCAACATTTCAAAATGAGTGTGATCATAACAGATCTATTGGTAATTCGTTTGATTAAAGGTACAGAAATTTGCAAGGTGTTTTAGATTGTGCTTTTATGTATGGATGATTAGTATTGTCATTTTTACTGATTCATTTTTAAATCAATATTTAAAAGTTATTGTAAACCAGATACTTCGGGTCCCGCATGCTGATTGGTGAATGCTTCCGGTGTGCTAAAATGCACAATAGCAGAAGGATGCCAAATTTACTTAAAATAAAGTTTTACAGAAAACTCCCTAATATTTTTTATATTATGACGTTTTTACATTTTATAATATTTTATAAAAGCAAGGCCCTCAAGTCTGTTTGTAATGTCTAACCATGTTCTTTTAAACTTAATTGAACACCTTCTTTTGAACCGTATTGCTTAATTTTAATTGCTATTCTTTACTCCTTTAAATACTTTAATCTTTCAAAGCGTTCTGACTGACACAAGTTTGACTGACAGGTAAAGGCAGGTATTATCTGCCTGCAAGCGTCTGCTGGAGCAGGACGTTTAAATGTTTTATCTGGACACAGACATGCGATCCTGTTTATTTTACACTGAATGTGTTCTGAGAAGCCCTCGAGGGACCTCTAACAGCACTGAACCCGCCAGGGCTCCACCAGCATTGCAAAAAAGACACGTCTTGTCACAGTCTGTGACCTTTGCTTTGGCTCGTGTGTTTCTTAGGTGATGCTCCAAATGCCAGGAGGCGGTGGGTACCTCCTTGTCTGTGGCTTTCTATGCAGCAACATTGGCATCCCCTCTACCTCTCAAAGTCCACATGCATCAAAGTCCTGGCCCTGTTCACATGCCCACAATGTCAAAGCCCCTCTGAGATGCATGCATTTGCAGAGAGATGGCAGAGATAAGTTCACGTTGAAGGGGCTTGTGTTGGTTAAGACAAGATTGCAACAGAATATCTCTAAACCTCTACTCAGCCCTTCCTATTGTTTGGGGTTTTGTCAGTTTGCTACTGTCTCTCTCTCTCTCTCTCTCTCTTTGTGAAACGTTGTTGGCCTGATCTTGTCTGAACATGACTCATATCCTTAACGGTGGAGGTGAGCTTTATCTCGTCAACTGTCTTTTTGCTTAGCTTTGATTTTAGGAGTGCTGCCAATGCACCGGCTCATACAGGCCAATAATCTTTTAAAGACATAGCATGAGAGATCTCTGTGTATGAATCTGAAGGTGTCAGAGTATTAATTTGGTTTTATAATGTTTTGATATACTAGAAAAAGACAAACTTATCTTCCATGGACTGTTAGGGCCAGTGTTAGGGAAGCTCCTGCTTCACAAGCTAATCTTTTAGCTTGTTAGCTAAAAGCTACAAACAAGAAGTAGCTAACCACTTTGAAGATACTTATGGGGGCAATATATTTTTAAATATATAAATATCAGATTAAATTATTTTTTAGTTTAATCAGAGCCACATTTGTGGGGTGGGGGGGGGAGAACAATTAGGGTAACAGCATTGGACAGATACATTTAGTCAGTGCAGCTAAAAAAAAGCTAGAATACACCTTTATAGAAGACGCAGTGTTGTGATACCTCCGCTCTGTGACTTCTTAAAAAGCCACCGCTGAAACAAACAGCGAAAACCAGCTTAAGCTGGTTGGCTGGTCTTAGCTGGTTTGGTTTTACAGAGGCTTTGACTACTTCTTTAGCTGGTCAGCTTGACCAACCTAAACCAGCTACACCCAGTTTAAACCAGCTAAGATAAGCCAACCAATATAGGTTGGTTTTAGCAGCGTTGGTCCCACTTTATATTAAGTGGCCTTAACTACTATTTAAATTAATCATTTGATACAATGCATTTATTGTGTACATACATGTTTTTACATTGTATTTATAGTTTAAAAACACCTGCATGTAATTACATCTGTAATTAATTTCTGTAATTACATTTATAATTACACTGTTGACCCAACCCTTACACCTTACCCCTACCCTTAAACCTACCCATACCACCAAAGCTTTCCCTAACCTTACCCGTAACCTTACCTCAATAGCAGCAAAAGTGATTTGCAATTCAGTATGAACCCAATAAGTACATTGTACCTAATTTTTGATGGCCACTTAATATAAAGTGTGACCGCAGCATTATCTGTGCTATAAAACTACAAGTGCAAACACAGTAAACGTGACATTAAAATATTAATTTTGTCACATGAAAATGCTAATGGTTGGAAGGAGTAGATTTTTAGTGGAAAACGTCTAGGTTACTATCATAACCCCTCATTAACGTCAGTGACTGGCGAATTGGGATCACACCTGAGAGGGATAAAGGGATAGTTCACCCAAAAATGAAAATTTGATGTTTATCTGCTTACCCCCAGTGCATCCAAGATGTAGAGGACTTTTTTTCTTCAGTCGAACGCAAATTATGATTTTTATCTGCAACCGCTGCCGTCTGTCAGTCAAATAATAGCAGTAGATGGGAACTTCAACTATAACCGTAAATAAAACTTGCTTAGACAAATCAAAATTAAACCCTGCGGCTCGTGACGACCATTAATGTCCTAAGACACGAAACGATCGGTTTGTGCGATAATTTTTACCTCTAATACACCACTATGTCCAACCTCTTTCAGCTTCCTGTTAGTGAGGTCAAAAAACGCGTTCTGCTGACGGAAGTGATGTCTCGCCAATATACTTCAATGAGCGCGAGACATCACTTCCGTTGTCAGAGCGTGATCCAACCTCACTAGCCGGAAGTTGAACGAAGTTGGACATAGTGGTGTATTAGAGGTAAAAAATGATATAAATACTGTTCGGTTTCTCACACAAACCGATCGTTTCGTGTCTTAGGACATCAATGTGTCGTCACGAGCCGCAGGGTTTAATTTGGATTTGTCTATGGAAGTTTTTTCGACTCTTATTGTTCAAGTTCCCAATCACTGCTATTATTTGACTGACAGACGGCAGCGGTTGCAGTTAAAAATCATAATTTGCGTTCGACTGAAGAAAAAAAGTCCTCTACATCTTGGATGCCCTGGGGGTAAGCAGATAAACATAAAATTTTCATTTTTGGGTGAACTACCCTTTAACATCACTGACTGATGAATTTGGGATCCCTATGGAAAACCACAGCATCCCTATGGATCCCTATTACAAGAACGCTGCAAAGACCACATCCTGCCTGTAGGGAGGTACCATGTGGAAAATACTCATATGGACTGACAAGGGGCAGTGCTGCATATGGAAGATCTCTGTAGTAGATCCCACCTATGCAGGGGTGGAGTCAATACCGTTACAGAGATGGCAGAGTAGACTCTGCCGAGGGAAAGACACGGGCTCACCAACAGGGAAGCCTTACCGTGGAATACACATATGGGGTCACCCAGAGGGGGGAACCACAACATAGTCTAGTACAGGGACTGGACAAGAATGCTGCGGAGCCACATCCTGCTTGTAGGGAGGTTCCCTCTTGTTCTGAACATCAGGATTGATGATTGTAGAGCAGAGAAACAAACGTCAGCTAGGCTCCGAAGTAAAAGCTTAATGCGAGTATTTGCACGCTGCCATATATACCTGGAAGCAGAGGTGCTGCTCGTGTTGCAAATCTCACTCGCCAATGTGCATTGGCTTGTTCTGTTATCACCGGAAAGTTGATTGGACTCTCAGGCGAGATCCCAATTTGTCAGTCACTGACGTTAATGTTGAACGTGACTGACTGAAAGGGAACTATGCTGAATTTTAAAATAGCTTGAGCTACTGCCTATTGAAAATGTAGATAAAAGTTCTCCCAAAAATAAAAATTCTGTCATCATTTATTTCTACTCACCCTCATATTCCAAACCTGTATGACATTGTTTCATCAGTTGTTTGTTGACGACTGAGTTATATTGTATGGACAAAAGCACTCAAAATATATTATTTTATATTCCACAGAGAAATGAAAGAAAGTCACAGGTTTGGGACAGCATAAAGGTCAATAAATGATGACAGAACATTAATTTATAAGTGAAATAATTAGTAGCATTGCTTCAGCACCAACATTGGCTAGTGATGAAGGCTGTCTGTACATTAACAAGTGGGGATGTTCATGTCTCACATTTTATCTGTGTAAAATCTTAGGGAAGCTGCAGACCAGAATCCACCACAGTGCGAAGGAGAGCTAAAACTGATGTGTGACTTGTGCCATAAAATGCTTTTGGCCTTTAACCCTCATGTTGCGGCAAATGTACAATGAGCCCTCAGCTAGGTGTGAACTTACTCTGTGGCATTTTGTAGCTTCCTTATTTCAATATTTTCACAGATCTCGAGCATCAGAATGGAAAGAACTGTATAACTTTCTTGTAAGTTGCAGTATTAGTTTGTCATGCATAGATTTCGTTCAAAATATATATTATAAATATGAACCACCGTTCAAAGGTTTGGGGAGCCAAAAGCTTTGTTGAGCATAAAAGATTGCTTTAAAAAACATATTTGTCAAAAACAAACAAAAAAACAACATAACAACCCCATACCTTAGTGTATATAGTAGTGCAGAGTAACAAGCAAAAAGATATTTCTTTTGCATTTAGTGTCTTTCGTCAAAGATTAACTCTCATTTTTCAGTTTATAAATGGATGTCACTCATTACTTGAAACTTCCAGCGGAATTCAATGGAACATGATTTATATTTTGGAACACTCAACCTCCTTTTATTCTTCCCTCTTCTCTCTAATGATCAAAACCAATCAGACGAGTCAGCTTTATGAGGGCTCCAGTGAAGCAAGCTAATTTTTGGACGATTAGTGTTGTGTTGGTAGGTAAGAACTGATCACCATGACCCAGAAATATCTTCAGGATTGTTGTGCAATCATCACAGGTGACTCCTATTCCAGTTTTTCCAGCCTGGTAGTGTGGGGGTTGTCTTAGTTGGCCTTTGTGCCATCCATTGCACTGGAGAACACACCCTATTAAAAATGCATGCCTTTATAAGACACCTCCACCATCAGAGGCCATGCATGGATTTAACGTGTACTATGACAGAACATCCGAAAAATGTACAGAGCTCAAATCTTAAGTGTTATGACTGTCACGATGTCTATTTGCTAGAAAGAGAGTTGAAAATGATGTGGGAAAAACAGAACAATTGTCATGCTGTATTTAGCACTGGGAGTGTCAGGAGAATCCAGCTCCACTGGTGTGGGCAGTTTGCTGCCAGTGTCATGGAGTTCCAACAGCCAGTATCCTTTCTTACAAAGCCTCAGGAAAGCAAGGCCAGTATCTTAAGTGCCTAAAGCTACTGTTGAAATCCTACACAGACTCATGGGAGGTGAATATCTGTGAGAGAGGAAAAATATATGCTGTCAACATTGTGCCTGAAGCCACTTTCATGAGAACTAAAAAAAAAAAAAAAAAAAGCTTGGGTGTGATCTGCTTAGTTTTGATTAAAAATAATTCACCAAGAAAGTAAGCATTTTATCATTATTTTCATGTCATTTATACTGTGACACTGCTGGTTACCCAGCATGCTTTGCGGCCAGGAACAAATTAGAGTTATTTGCAAAACAACAAAAATGTGTGAAATGGTTTTAGGGGGTTATTCATAGCTTATTGTAGGTTTACATTTCACTGTCATATCACATGTTGTGTATGCGTGTTACCATTGTTGAGCTGTATATTCCCAGAGTGCCAGTCTATCGGTTGATTTTAAAGGGATGATTCACCTAAAAATAAAATAGAAGTTCAGCCATAATTTATGTTGTCTTGGGTATTTCATATGAATGACTTTTCTCTGTGAAACACAAAAATGTGTGTTTTGAAGACCACTGGAGCCTTTTTGAATTTCATTGTGTAAATAAAAATAAAAACGAACAAAAAAAAATACACTAATTTGTGTGTTTGTGTGTGTGTAATGGATGGGAGCGGGACAACGGAATTGGAGATCCACGTGCAGGCTTTAATAAACAGAATGAGCGTAGTCGTAAAGGCAAAGGGTCAAACACCAGCAAACAGATACAGGAAGGCTAAGCAAAAGAGTAATCCAAACACAGGCAGCAAACGTTCATCAAACAAGAAAAACGGTCCAGAGTCAAAACACAGGCAAGGACAAGGAACACAGAGACAAGGTAGAACACAAGGAAAAATCAATACTCAGTACCATGTTTGTGTGAGTGCTGCTTATAAAGGGTCACTGATGGGAAACAGGTGAGAGTGCATGATTGGTTCCTAAGCTGGGAATTATGGGAAATGGATAGCCTGACGTGGTCATACTCAATTCTAGTTCGAATATGAGTCTGATACTGCTCCACTGGGCTTTGATTATGGGGCGTATTTCAACCGACCCAGGAAAGACCTCAATTGGATAGACCTACAACCAATCAGAGCTACAGAGTAAGTGATGTATGTTGAGCGACGCATAGTTGTCAACAGAACTCAACTGCACACATGCTGGAACTAGTAGAAGATGAGCGTAAACAATATTTGCCGGTGTTGTAAAAAGAATAAGTATACACAGAGTACTTACCAATTAATGCGCTGTCGATATCTTCTATAACGGACGCGATGGCGGAATCTACACATCTCAGTTCTTCAACAACAGCCATCATTGTTGTAAACTAATTCAACCCAAGCGCTCTTTGATGACGTGGCTGATTACGTTTCTGGTGATAATCTGTCAATCATCGCCCTGACAAATGTGATTGGTCCGAACAGTTTCTGTTCGGGCATAATTACTCCTCTACGGATCGAGTCCAGACCGAACTCCCCGACCTGAAAATGTTGTGGGCGGGGCTAAGTTCGGCTGGCATCCAGGCTAGGAAATGAAGTCCATGTAATGAAAATAGAGCACGGACCCAGGCCATAAATCATTGACATGGTTAACAACAAACGCCATTGGTTCTTGCATGTCATGTAACTAATCAAAAAAAAGAAAGTTTGAAAAAAATATCAAATTTTCACGAGCTAAAAGGAAAGATTATCAGAGGAAAACAACTTTGGTCTGTTCCCCACACAAAGCTACTGAATTGGTTTTGGAGTGGTATGGACCTACAGAGCACGAGAAATGGTGAATGGGAAAAAAAATTCTAATCTTTTGCATTACCTCAAGAAAGTTTGTGCTTGCTCGCAAACCGCTTGCATGATCTTGTGAAAGCAAAGTTTTTCAGGGGTAGGAAATACTTTTGCGAGAGAACGCAAAAGCTTTGAGAGCGAATGCAAAGTTTCTTGGAGGAATGCAATATTTTTTGTGAGAGAACGATAAAGTTTTGAGAGTAAATGCAAAGATTCTTGGGGGAATGCAAACATTTGCTTGCTTGCAAAACATTTGCATTATTTTGCAAAACTGTTGTGTTCCCCCGAGAAACTTTTGTGATTAAAATAATACGAGGTTGGAGGAAAATCTATATTTCATCGCTTTTGTGAGTAAATGCAAAGTTTTCTCGGTGGAACACAATACTTCTTGTGAGATGGTGCAAATGTTTTGAGAGAGAATGCAAAGTTTCTTTGGGGAATGCAATACTTTTGCGAGAGAACACAAACGTTTTGAGAGTGAATGCAAAGTTTCTTGGGGGAACGCTATATTTTTGGGAGAGAAAGTTTTCAGAGTGAATACAATGTTTCTTGGGGAAAAGCAATGCTTTTGAGAGGAAATACAAAACTTTTAAAAGTAAAAGCAAAGTTTGTCAGGGGAATGCAAAACTTTTGCTAGAGAAAACAAAAGTTTTGAGAGAATACAAAGTTTCTTGTGGGAATGCTATATTTTTGTGAGAGAACGATGGGAATGCAATAATTTTGCAAGAGAACACAAACGTTTAGAGAGTGAATACAAAGATTCTTGGAGGAACGCAATATTTCTGTGAGAGAACGATAAAGTTTTGAGAGTAAATTCAAAGTTTCTTGGGGGAACGCTATATTTTTGTGAGAGAACTATGAAGTTTTGAGAGAATACAAAGTTTCTTGGGGGAATACTATATTTTTGTGAGAGAACGATGGGAATGCAATACTTTTGCAAGAGAACACAAACGTTTAGAGAGTGAATACAAAGATTCTTGGAGGAACGCAATATTTCTGTGAGAGAAAGTTTTGAGAGTGAATGCAAAGTTTCTTGGGGAAATCCAATGTTTTTGAGAGGGAATGCAAAACTTAAGAGTAAAAGCAAAGTTTGTCAGGGGAATGCAAAACTTTTGCTAGAGAAAAAAGTTTTGAGAGTGAATACAAAGTTTCTTGGTGGAAAGCTATATTTTTGTGAGAGAACGATAAAGTTTTGAGAGTGAATGCAAAGTTTCTTGGGGGAATGCAATATTTTTGCGAGTGAACACAAATGATTTGAGAGTGAATGCAAAGTTTCTCTGGGGAACACAATGGCAAAAGTCATAATTAATAGTTTATTGCGATATTGAGAATTGAACCCTAATCTAAAGTGTGACACCTTTGCAGGAAAATGCAAAAGCATTGAAATACATTTTTGCCTCATTTCATTCCCAATCATCGTGCCCCTTTAGAGATTTTATGGTGATCTTTGTCTGTTTTGAAACTTGGCAGTTTAAATTACCATTCACTCTCTTTGTATGGAAAACAGGAGCTCAGACCTTCTGCCTAAGATCTCCTTTTGTGTTTCCACATCAGTGTTGCATGCAGCATATTAAGTGTAAGTAAATGCTTTTCATTGTTCAGTCCAAAAGTTTACTTGATCCTACACGGGCACTACAGAGAGTCTCGGGCTGAATTCTCACAATTTTCCAAAATAGTCATTGCCTGACCCTCTCTACCTTATAATATCACAATTTTGCCTAGTTACAGGGATGCTACACCTCCATCTTGGTTAGTCTGAAGGGGCTGAGGAGTGCTATTTCCTGTGCTGAGTGTGAAAGAAAGAAAAAGAAGAAGAAAAAAGAACAGAGAAAGAGGGAGAGAGAAAGAGACTGCTGCAAAGGCCTCTGGGTATTGGTTTGTGGTTATGCAGTCGGAGAGCTACGTTCAATTTGAAGCGAGAGGAGGAAGGAGGAGCGGGAGGGGGGCTTCCACTTTCCTTCCTACCGCTCACCAAATTCATACAGCCACTGCCAAGGGGGAAACTCCCAAAGCAGGACCCATTTAGGGCAAAACAGCACAAAAACACACAAAAATATGATTACCGAACCCTTAAGCTTGCAAAGAACTTTGCACTCGCTCGAGGAGGGAACAAACTTTAACGGCATGGGCAGAAAACTGAGTGTTGTGTGTTTGCACCTGTGTGGAGCCAGGGTGAAAGGAGATGTGTGGAAAGAGACATCTGTGGAGAGGTGGAGGAAAGTGAGAGAAGGCTGGAGGGAGTATGTGTGGGGAGAGAGAGGCAGATAACTGGAGGAAAACTGTGAAACAGTGGTTTGATAAAAATGGGTGCACAGCTGTCAATAGCTGAAGTGAAAACAGGAAACAAATGAAGATGACATCTCCCAACACATCTGACAACCCCATGATGACATTCAGAAGGTATTTTAGGATGCAAGAAGGGGAGAGAATTCTTGGCCAGACGCCGTAAAGCATACGTTTTGACCTCTGTCTGATCACACAGACCCCCGGCGCGCGATATCACGGCATGCCCTCCTCGCGGGTATGAGGCACACATTAGGCCTCAGAATCTGAGTGTTAGCAACTTGCTCGCTCTGTTCACACTCTCACATCCTGAGCAGGCGTTTGAGCGTTGCGGACTGAAAAGGTCAGTGGAACGTAACCACAGAGGAGCTGAAGGAGCCGGTTGTGACAACCAAGGGCCTAACACTGGTCTCACATCTATGTATGGAGTATGGTGTCACTTACTCAGCAAACTCTTATCGCAAAGATGTCCCTGACACTGTGGAAGCATTTTCTTGACAACATAACAAAAAAGAAAAGTTTAATTGAATTCAATTGAGATTTTTTAATTTTATATTTTATTTTATTTTATATTGTGTTTTAAAATTTGTTAAATAATTTTTTTTATTAAATTTACAAAATAACAGCGAAAAATCATTTCCAGAAGCATGTCAACATAAATGAAGTTACATTTAATTAGATTCATATTTTATTTTTAATGTTGTATTTTTATTTAATATTTAAAATTAAATATTAAATTAAATAAGCAATTAAAACAAAATAACAGTGTAAGTGCATTTCCAGAAAAAAAAAAATGCATCATGTATTTCAGCTTTTATAGCCACCCTTTGCCAAGATAAAACAATCATAGTGTTATTTTAGTATTATTGAAGTATTTTTCTATTATAGTTTTTAATTCATTTTTTTAATTATTATATTTGGCATTTAATTTTCATTTTAAAGCATTACTCATTTTGTTTGTTTTTGTATTTTATTTTATTTTTTGTAAATAGTATCTTTTATCATAGTTTTACTCATCAAGATAAATGAGAAATGTTTCTTTGGCTAAAATAATTTGTTTTATTTTATTTCAAGGAACAAAAATTAACTTTAGTTTTAGTTATTATAACCCTGCATGGGTCCATCCTGGGCTATGTCTTTTCAACTGCACTGAAGTAGTTCTTTTGTATGGTGAGCATGTATTGACTGCTTTTCTTTCATCTTCATCAATATCATTTTTTCAATTGTATTTAATTTAAAAAAAAAAAAAAAAAAAAAAAAAAATATAGGCACAATTTATTTTATTTTCAAGCATTTAGGCTGTTCATATTTATATTCAAGCATTCAGCTTTAAAAGCCTTCAGACCAAAAATTTTTTAGATCATGAGAAACATAAATTTAGTCTAATTCCAACCTTTTGGTTCTGCAGTTCTTTGATTACATCACTTGTACTGTCTAGCCCACATAAACGTATGGTATGACAAATTTCACCTCTTTCATTTGGCATTGTGCCTGCTTCTCCAAAATGTCACAGAGACCACTGTTTCTCCACTGTACTGTAATGAGTAGGAAGACTTATGGTAGTAACTGTCTGAGGATAAAGTAGTTTGTGTGGGCTGGTATTGGTTGTCTGTGAATGGCGCGATCAGTGAGAGGTTAAGGCAGGTCAGATGTGAGACACTTCTCACTCAAGCACACACAGATTGGGTGGAGCATTATTTAAAAGCTATTGTTTCTGCCCTGACAGGAGGATCCAGATCTCAGATCCAGAGCTATGCTGTCAGCAGTGCATTGTGGGTTCAAAAATCTGATATTCCCAAATGTCTGGCAAAAGATGGATGCATGTTTAAAGGAGATCCCATATTTATGATTCTGCAGACATAATAATAAAGATGGTGCTAATGATACTTGATCTGACTTGGTAGCCTACTGGCAGACGGAATGAGCAACCAACCCTCACACATAAGGCCTACACAAACACACCACCACCTACTAGGGGCCTTGCATTGCAAACTCATCAGGAGGGAACAATATTAGCCTAATAATTAGCATTATTAATGTTCATAATTTAATTAATATGAATAAAAACGTCTGACAACGTCTCTTTTTTTTATTAGACATGCAGTGTGCTATATAAAAAGTATATAAAAGGTCTTTTGTGTGATGACTCTGTGAATCTTTTTTACCAGATTAATTGAAAGCAACCGTCCGAACGAACCAGTGCTCAACAATAACGTATAGTACATGTAAGGAAGACAAGCGAATCACAGTTTACACAGATGTAAATAGCGCCGCGACACGTCTTTCAAATTCGAACGCATGGTTTTATATTTTATTCTGAGAGGCAGCATTGGTTTTCAGCGTGAATGTCGTGAAAAACAAACAAAACACATCCAAAACGGGAGCTTTGTGATTGACTGTACAAATAGCTTTGATACAAAACTATAGCCTATATGTTTTAGGGCTGGACAATATGATGACATAACATTGATATAAGTGATTACGCGGATTTAAACCTACCGATATTGTAGTTATATAAAATATTCACAGGCAGATTTGCTTTATGTGTTTCCCCGCCGTCGAAATCAGGCACATATAAAGGTCAGGAAACACGACTCCTGGCTGCATGTCAGTATCCATGGATTAGGTTTATTTGACAAGTTGTAAGTAACACATTCAATTCCAACCTTTAGTGTAATTTGTTAGTTTTACTCGCGTTTTCACAGTTTCCCTGTTAAATCCAGTCACGCAGCAGGATCTTTTGCCACTCAGTCCAGCTGAGGGAGCGCGCTTTCGGCGGGAAAGTGACGCCGATGCATACCCTCTAGGCCAGGGGTTCTCAACCTTTTGCAACTCATGGCCCACCAATGACTGTATAAAAGCATTCCGAGGACCACATTTCCAAATATGATAGTATGAACAAAGAATAACAGAAAATTCAAAAAGTACAATGGTATAATCCACTGTTAATCTGTTATGCCACTGTAGCAGACTAGGTCAAATCAGATATATAGATGAAAACTGTCCTTGCATAAAAAAAAAAAAGACTTGGCAGGTTTACCATTTATTCTTGTAACAGGGCAGGTAGGACCAATGACTGGTTCAGACACACAAGGGGAACACTCTTTTAACAAATTAATTAATAATAACATCCATGCTAAAATACCTGTAACATTCTCTCTATTCATTTACATTCACCCAAATTTACGTAATTTATCAAATACTATTAGTGACATGACTGTGCGTATATATGAAGAGTTTATTTGCAAAAACAGATAACTCCATTTTTATGAATTCTCACAAATCATGTTTTTTTTTATTGTGCATTCCAAGTAATAACAATCAAACTGCAGTTGGGCTGTTTTGATTAAGTAATGATAACTCTAAAAAATACATGTAAATTAAAAAATTAAAATTCATTGAAAGTATGTTTTATATATATATTAAAAGTTTGTTTTTTGGCAAAAGCAGATAACTCCACATTGCATGTTTCATAGTTAAACAAAACCCAAGTAATTGCATTTAAAACACTCTCAAACACACATGTGCACACAAACGCACACACACACCCACCCACCCACGCGCGCACACACACACACACACACACACACACACACACACACACACACACACACACACACACACAAACAAACAGCTCGACACACACACACACAAACACACACACACACACACACACACACACACACACACACACACACACACACACACACACACACATGTTTGTTTTTGTGAATTGTGGGGACTTTCCATAGACTTCAATGCATTTTACACTGAACAAACTGTACATTCTATCCCCCTACCCTGCCCCTACCCCTAAACCTAACCCTCACAGGAAACTGTGCAAACTTTTACTTTTTCACAAAAACTCATTCTATATGATTTATAAACCCATTTACATTGTGGGGACCGCTGGCTGGTCCCCACGATGTAGGTGAACTCAGGTTTATATTACATCATGGGGACATTTGGTCCCCACAATGTAATATAAACAAAAGCACACACACACACACGCTCTCTCTCTCTCAAACACACACACACACACACAGATCGGCACACAAGTACACACACACGCACGTGCGCGCGCGCGCACACACACACACACATACACAAGCAAAAGGACAACCAATTTTTCAGCATGTAAGTCGTGTATGGTGTACAAGGACTTACAGGAGTCGAAATCATAAATCCTCGATCACTTTTAGTGAGCTTTGATAAAACTTTCCTCAGCTAGCGCGTCTTTTTGAAGTGACTAGAAGCCTTGTCACCTGACCTGAATACTGCGCGCTGATTCGCTAAAACGGACTTATCGGTTTCTGTCTGTACACAAACAAGGGCGCTTGTCGGCTTCTGCTGTAAAACGTGAACTTGCGATGCCTGAAAGTGGGCAAAACCGGCTCTTCTGACAAAATGGATTTAGGGTACAGAACGTGCTATATATGGAGAATAATGCACAGCACTTAGTTCATTTTTTTTTTTTTAAAAATGGCGTTTATCGGTTTTTGCAAATGAACTCTTCATATGTATACACATATACCTCAGATTTCATTAGATAGAATACAAGCTGGACCATACACAGGGTGTAATTACCGAGGTCAGAAAATGTAGTTTGCTAAGGGGGTATGGGGGCATGCTCCCCCGAGAAAATTTAGATTTCTTTGGTGTACATGTGCATTTTAAGACGTTTTAAGTCCAACAAATTGGATAACAATAGCTTTAAAACCATGTCAACAACATGCACAGTTTTGAGGCAGCTTTAATCGCATGTGTGGTAAATTCATGACTTAATTTATAACAGATACATGACGGTCATTGCTCGTAGTTTCTTTTGCGCTTTATATAGTAAGCTATAATAAAGTAATTATGCAGCGCGCGCCGGCGCATTTGCGCATGCAATTCTTGAGTGCGCGTCGTAAGCCGTCGTGTTAATTTTACCGACATAGGCTGACAACATCTCATCTGACCGCAGTTCATTTTTGTTCACTGAAGCTCCTTTTCTGCGCTCGTTTGACTTGCGCCTGGCGCTGAGGCGAACTCGGAATGCGCGTCTGAAAAGTGTCCCGTTTGTTGTGGTCGTAAAGAGACAGTTCTATATAAACGCAGTGTTTTACTAAAAAAAAAAAAAAAGATTTTTATTTTTGGTATTTTATATGCTCTGTTGGTGGTTTGTGTGGAGTAGGCCTAGCATAACACAGGGGAGATTTTTTTATCCCCACCGAGGATAAAAATAAATCAGCAGAGGCAGGGAAACATAGACCAGAAGAGGGGAAATCTGCATTTCTTTTCAGAAAATGATCCGTTTCATAGTAACATAATGTTACGGCATTTGATTGAACAGATGTTCAATTTGACATTGCGACGATATTTAAAAATAAATTACCTTTTAGATAATGCATCTTGACTTGACTGTCACATAATATTGTTTTTGGTCACATAAATTCATAAGAATAATTAGATAATTAGAATATATCAAGATTTGTCAATTAAAAAAAATAATAATAAAGTTTGGGTGTAGTCTAACACTGCTTACGCGGTCCACTAGATGGCGCTCCAAGACCCACTAATGGGCCGCGGCCCACCGATTGAGAAGCGCTGCTCTAGGCAGTACTTATTCAACCATATTGCGCGTTGCACTTTCTCTGATTCAAAACAATACAAGTGACGTGTCTTGTGTTACCGTGCATTCACGCCGGCGAGAGCGTCAAAGTTACAGGAACGGTAGGTGTCCACTGGCGCGGAGCAGAGCGAGCAATTTCATTTCATTCCTATGGAAGTTGAGCTTCACAATCCCACAATGCATCTCGCGAGCGTGAAGCTCGACTTCCATAGGAATGATTTGAAAACGCTCACTCTGCTCTGCCCGCTCCACGCCAGTGGACACCTACCGGAAGTCATTCACTTACAATGTGAGCCAGCTACAAGCTCTGGCTAGAGCGGCGCGATGTGTCTTGGACAGTGAGAGCACTGAGGAGAGTTGAAGTAAAGGTGCGTTCACGTGGCCTCGTAATTCCTGTAGTTACGAGATTCTAGCTTGTAAAAAGCGTTCACGTCCTCGTAGAGCTCGTAATTACAGCTTGTAACGCTCCACGTGGCCGCTGTACCACCTGACTGCTGTAGATTCATTTAGGCGTTGATAGTGGTGCCATGGAAACGCATAATTCCCAGTCCAAAGACCAAAAGGCTCTGAATATAACGTCACGTGTTGTCATTTCAAGATTCCGGTAATTACGAGGTGACGTGAATGCTGCATAAGGTCAGCTTTATGGTAATGAGCTTAAGATGCGATTCGGCAGCGACCAATTGTAATGTAGAGGTCCTCACCTGAGAGGATTCCAAATGGTTGCCACAACTTGTCATTTACTTTGACCCTCCTGCCGCCGGCGGTTTGAATGTACAGTACAGCATTGTTGGCAGGGCAGCCAGGGCAAATTTTGATGTGAACACACATTAAACTTGAACTTGAAAAATTGTGTGTAGGTCTTTCCGCAGTTGAAACCACATTCCTTCTGATGTTCATTCATTTTAATTTGATGCAATAAATGAACTATAATAAAGAGATGACCGGTTCATGAGCCGCTTGAACTGAAGCACTATCTTTCAAAACACATTAAAGAGACACAAAATGGTATTTATTGTTTAAAATTCTTTAAAAATGACAATATTTGAAATTTGACACTTTGTTTCATATCAAAAGTAACCTGCTCTGTCTTGTCTGTCGACGTGTTGTCAGTGTCCTCTTTGCTCCGCAATGTATTTATCACTGCCTGAGAACTTGATGTGTGGAGTGAGATCACCCTGGCTTGTCGGACATAGCAACAGTAACTAAAGGGGGCGGGTCTTTGTGAACGGTCAATTCACTTGAGTTACAGGTGTCGAAACTAATGGCGTCTCCTTCATATGTGTTGAATAGCATGGCTCATTTCCTGTATCTGCTGTTGAATATGTCATTGAGTTCACACAGGGCTGTTTCAGGCATGTTGTAAATTGATTTTCCGGTTTACATTCTATAGAGACTTAGTTGACCCTTTCTCTCTCCCACTATCACTCCAACTAATAAAAACAAAACCTCACTCTGTGTCAACCGCCTATCATAGAAACATCCGAGTTCATAAATAATGACAATAATAATAATAAAAAGAAAGAAAACCGTTGATTTGTGGTGAACATACAGTATGATGGCTGTGGTTATTATGTGCTGTTTAGTTCCTAACTCATACCGTTTCTTCTGTATGAGTATGTTTCTCTCTGTGGCTATGGGCCTTTCATCACATCAACAGAAGTAGGTTGAATAATTAGGAAATTGTGTAGAGTCTGGATGCTGCTGGAGGTTAAGTGGTGGGAGTGACTTAAGTGTGCGATAGTGGAAAGTCTTAGTGTACAGAAACAAACTGACACTTGTGCATGGACAAAAACACTCATGCACACACGTTAAAGTGCACGTGCATTGCAGGATTGCAAACACATACCGGTACATATCAGGCTGATTCAGTTTGTATATACAGGCGCATATGAGCATTCACACATGATGAGCTGGTGTTAACACTAACCCCCTCTCTATCTGTACAGAAATAGTGATAGCTGTTAATGTGAACCATCGTGTCCATACACCCTGAACCACTCGAGACCGCAGGACTGCACTCTTGTCTTTTTATAGAGACTCAGAGCGGGTTTCTCAGCTCTTTTATCTATGAGAACAAGATATGTGCATGGCCTCTCAGTGGCCCGCTTTACCTTAACGACAAAGATAACTTGTGTAATTATGTAACAAGCTGGAACTGAACTTTCAGTGTTTACCTGTCTCTGTGTCTTTCATTGTACCATTTTTATGTCTGATTTAAAAATACAATGGTGAATGGCATCACTACAAATGCAGCTTTCATACCAGCTGAAGCCATATCCAAAACACCCAGTTTAGACTGATGCTGCCTCCAAGTGGCAGAGGCTTTTTTTGTTTCGTTCTTCTGTTAAATTTTAGTCTGTTTTTTTCCACTCTAACTAGGAAAGTAGTGTTTTTCCCAACTGTCCAGCAGATGTCATCATTTCACAAACATTATAGGCAGAAGTACATTGTGTTTTGAATAGTTCATCCAAAAGGGAGTTCTGTCATTATTTACTCACCCTCATATGCGCTTTGTTTTTTTCTTTGCATGGAAGATACAATTAGATATTTTTTAATCTCAGCACTCTTCCATATGATTGCACTTTTATCTGCAAACATATAATGGTGTATGTCTTCTGAAGTCATACAATAGTTTTGTGTGAGAAACAGAAACAGTGAAATCTAAGCCTTGTTTCACAGATTAGGCCTTAGTTCAATTACGACATTATATGACATTATAGCTTTTATAAACATGCCTAGAGAAAGAGAGAGAGAGAGAACATTACTAGTGTGCATCTTGAGACAAAACAATGGCACTGACATTCAAGATATGTCAGTTTAAGTCGTTTTCAGTTAAAACAGCTCAATAATGCATAGGCTAAAGCCTTGTCTGTGAAACCAGAGGCCGGTTGCATAAACCACTTAGACTAGTCTTAAAAGTTAAGACACTATTGTTTTTCTTGAAGAGTGGTCCTAATTTTTTAAAGTCTGTTACTTAAAAAGGTAGATTGGTGTAATTTGAACTGGAAAAATAACATTGATTACCCCTTGGTTAACTGCTGATCTTTGACGCGATCACGGGCAGCAGTGCAAAGTTGATTCTGAGGTAGTTTGATCTAATATTTGATGTTTTTTTTTTTTTTTAACTGTTGTTGATTTAAGTAGCAAATGAGAATGAATTAAATTAAAGTTTGTATTTTCCGACAAATGTCTTCTTAATGATTTTCATTTTTGTTCAAGGTAGTAATGGAAGAATATGTAAAAGTATGGTATTTGGGGTAAAAAGTGCACCTGCTGTTGGGGCAAAAGGCACAATTATCATGATAATAATCAACTGACTGACTTTTACATTTGTTGACATGACATGGTTAGATTCACGCTGTCAGAAAAAAAAGGTACAGTGCTTGTCACTGGGGCAGTACCCTAAGGTACAAAGGTAAAAAGGTACTAATATGTATAATTAAGGTACTAATATGCACTTTTAAAGAGGTGAAAATCAAGTTTTTAATGTTTTAATATGTCTATGTGGCGTTTTTAATATGATTTAAGACAAACTATGTGCAAAGTCATAAGTCAATGCCATTTCTGAGTATTTTGTCCTTAAATCTACAGTGATAAAAATACAGTCTCAAAACCGTGGTTTGAAATCGCTGGTGTTCCTGACGTCATAAACTACCTTGTAACCAATCACGGTGGGCTTCAGCATATCACTAACAGCGAGCAGGTTATCCTGGTATATTTTTCTGTTGATATGAAAAATTGTGTAGATTTAGCAATATGGTGGGTGTATGGTGTATATTACAATATTATGATGAACTATGCATTTCTCCACTGACGTTCTGAGTTGTTCAAAGGGTTTGTAAGTGTTTACCTCAACAAGTTGAACAAGTGAGCTTGTGTGAGTGAGTGGAGGTGAGGATGAGGCTAATTAGCATATTCATAGATCCGTATTAAATAAGGCAAGGGAGTTACATTCAAGCTATTTTAAAGGGATAGTTCACCCAAAAATGAAAATTTGATGTTTATCTGCTTACCCCCAGCGCATCCAAGATGTAGGTGACTTTGTTTCTTCAGTTGGAGTTTTTAACTCCAACCGTTGCCGTCTGACAGTTTTATAATGCTAGTGGATGGGAACTTCTACTATAAGAGTAAATAAAACTTGCATAGACAAGTCCAAATTAAACCCTGCGGATCGTGACGACACACTGATGTCCTAATACACGAAACGAACAGTATTTATATAATTTTTTAACTCTAATACACCACTATGTCCAACAGCGTTCAGCGCTCGTTAGTAAGGTCTGATCGCGCTGTGACAGCGGCAGTGATGTCTCGCTCTCATTGAACTATATGCGCGAGACATCACTTAGGCCGTGGCTGCGTCCGAAAACCTAGGTAGCTGTCTTGCTGCCTCGCTGTCTTATAAGAGAATGACTTGTACGGAAGAAACAAAGTCACCTACATCTTGGATGCGCTGGGTGTAAGCAGATAAACATCAAATTTTCATTTTTGGGTGAACCATCCCTTTAAGGCATGAAGATTTTTATTTATTTATATTTTTTTACAGGAAAAACTAATCATTTTGGTGATCAAAGATGACTTTTAAGGGATAAAATTATTGATTAGAGAGGTATTTTAAAGTATTAATATGTACATTAATATGTACCTTTAAGGTACTAATATGCACTATTTAGGGGTAAGAAGGTACAGAGATGTACCTTTTCACTTTTGTACTTTAGGGTACTGCACCAGTGACAAGCACTGCACCTTTTTTTCTGACAGTGCAGATGGTAAATATCATACATCAAATTGGGTATCCACCTTAGAAACAATACATATATTTATAATTAAACAATCATATTTAATCATTTTATGATATTAATCATATTATTCATTGTTACTACTGTAAATCTATATTAAATATGTGATTTCCTTCAATGCTCTCAGAATGTTTACTTTTAAAAATATTTTGGTTTCTGTATTCTTAAAATATATTTTGATATTAGCATATTTTAATGATAGTATATTCATTGAACAAAACTGAATTATTTTATTTATCAAAAATAAACATAAAATAGTACAAACTTTGCTAAAGTGATTTTTTTGAACAAGTATTAACCTAGACATTATTAAAAACATTATTTTAGCTTAAGTATTTGTATCAATACTGTGTGCCTTTTTTACCTTTTGTGTGGGCACCTCACCACCTCACACACACACACACACACACACACACACACACACACACACACACACACACACACACACACACACACACACACACACACACACACACACACACACACACACACACATGTTTGTTTTTGTGAATTGTGGGGACTTTCCATAGACTTCAATGCATTTTACACTGAACAAACTGTACATTCTATCCCCCTACCCTGCCCCTACCCCTAAACCTAACCCTCACAGGAAACTGTGCAAACTTTTACTTTTTCACAAAAACTCATTCTATATGATTTATAAACCCATTTACATTGTGGGGACCGCTGGCTGGTCCCCACGATGTAGGTGAACTCAGGTTTATATTACATCATGGGGACATTTGGTCCCCACAATGTAATATAAACAAAAGCACACACACACACACACACACACACACACACACACACACACACACACACACACACACACACACACACACACACACACACACACACACAAAGGGTTGGGAAAAAATACTTGAAAATGTATTATAAATAAAATACCAAATAGGCTACCTTAATTTTAAGTGTATCAAAATAAACTACAAAATACAGCAGCCACACCATGTAGCACACTACTGTATTTTAAAAATACTTTTACAAGGCAAGAAATTTCTTCGCAAACCTTCCATCAATTGGCCTATTTGATCTAAACCTTCACCATTACACTGACTCAGTTGACTAAGTAAACAATGTTTGATAGCAACAGCTTTTCTCTGCCCGATTAATGCAATAAATCAAATACTATTTATTTCTCTGGAGGTAAAAAACCTTAGCAAATTCAATGCTAAAGTTTTTTCTAGAATTATATCTTTTGACTCAACTTGACTGTCACATTTATCACGCTGCCTGTAGTGCATCTGTGATCCTGAAGATGGCAGCATCCTATAGCAAATGGCAGCATCCTATCACCGTAGTGGTCCAAATTCAGAAGACTGCAGTTAGAGCATTTACATTTACAAGCAGAAGCGCTTTGAATTATTACAACTATATTTCATCAGTCTGTTAGACAATGATTCAGTTCTCTGTTAAAATCTAACTCCATTCAAGTCATATGAGGGTCCCAGTGGAAATTATAAAACATCGAGGAGCCTATTTTAAAATTCTATTGACAGCATCTTTTTACACAGACTGCTATTAAGTCTCTCTCGCTCTCTTATTCAAACAGCTTTACATGCATACCTCTCTGCATGTGTTTTAGTGGTGTTATGAAAGGTCTGAGCAGATGAAAACAGCGAGAACGCAGAGTGAGTCAGAAAACTCTCGCGATGAGATGGTGGCAGAGAGCATCTAGCGAACGGAAAACAATTACACAGTCACTGAATCCTCTTCGAAGTTCTGATGAGGGCGGTTAGCGATGGCAGTGACCACGTAATGGCGTGTGTGTAATTCGGTAATGCTTCTCATTGCTCAGCGACTCCAGATCTAAGCTGCCTAAAGACGACACAATTTGTCAATTGACTCCAGGCCATTAAAAAGTAACAGATCATCAAACTTTAGGGCATATTTAGATTACTGAATGCAGACTCATTCAAAAGAGCGCAATAATGTCATAACTTGGTCATTTGTACATTGTGATGTATTAATGTCGATTACAGTCTAAGATAGTAAAGTTAATTCTGTGTCATTCAGCTCAGTTATTTTCTCAAAACTGCATAATTTGTTCTCCGCAGTTCGCCGTAGACTGATTCAATTCTGGTAAAGAGTCAAATGTTCATTCAGAGGGAAATTAAATGCAAACATGTCACTCTATGCATGGAGTTTACTAGATTAACTTACACTGCTTCATATTTAACATGAATAAAGGAGGTTATGTATGTTTTAGGTATTTTTAACCTTTTTTGAGTGGGGGGAAATAAGGAATTTGTATTTTTTTCTATGAAACAATTGTTAAATGTGTCCAGAATATCGTAGTTTTAGTGACAGTTACATAAATTATAAACCAAGTAGCCTATGAAAAATGTCCAGATTTTTCATGTTATTAGATTTTTAGCAAAAAAATAAATATGTATCAAGGGGGCGTTTTACCAATTTGCTTTATATATTTACAGCAAAATTTACTACTATTACCACCACCACAACAAAAATAAACTAAACGAGTAATGAAGTCTTAACCATAACAAATAATTATGAATTACACAATTATAATAGACTGTTTGAAAAGTATAGCTAGCTGAGCTAACTAGCTAGCTGATGCTAACTTGAGGTAATTTTTAAATATAAAGTCCAAATATTTTTATTCAACCACCTAGTTAGATTACATTTGATGCAAAAACAAAGGATTTGATATTCAGAACAGAGTAATTACAGTAATTATGATAGTGAGAAGGGGGATTTTACCCCAAAGCAGTGTTTGAAAAAAAAAAAAAAAAAATGTCATTCTAAAAATATAAATATATTTTCCTTAAATTACATGTACTTCCTAACTACAGGCCTTACTATTCTCATATTATATATAACTGTGATGTTGTGCAAAACATCAAGCTTTTTTTCTTACTGCTAAAAATGAGATCACTTATAATGTGAAATCTGTTTTCTCTCAAGTACATCGCCAGTGAAAGCTTCACAGTAAATACTTCTACATCGGTCTTGTCAACGTAGTCCATAGCAACAACTATGGACTAAATAACTAGTGGTTATTCTGGGAAAACCAGTTGGGGGGCGTTTTACCCCAAGGGGGTGTTTTCCCAGACTCTGTGAAGCTACACTGTTTCTGAACTTCCTGAAACGCTTTGAATTTTCTTCAGGGAACGTACACATAACAACATTCCTAATTGAAAGGATGAATTCACCAAAAAAAATCTGTCATTAATTACTCGCCATCATGTTGTTCCACACCAGTAAGACCTTCATTCATCTTCGAAACACAAATTAAGATATTTTTGATGAAATCCGAGAGCTCTCTGGCTCCTCCATAGACAGCAATTCAACCACCTCTTTCAAGCTCCAGAAAGGTACTAAAGACATCGTTAAAATTGTCAACACGACTGCAGTGGTTCAACCTTAACTTTATGAAGTGACGAGAATACTTTTTGTGCAAAAACTACTTTATCATTCTCCACTGTTTACATCCAGCGCATTTACATTGTCAGAACGCCGGCTCTGTATTGGCAGACGCTGGTCACGTGAGCATCATGACGCATGCAGCCGGCCAATAATGACTCAAATTGGCACTTCTCTCAGACCGTGTCTTTGATAATTCATACTACGCGATTGTCACTCACTTGAACAAGCATTGATTTGCCTCTGATTTCTGGCATTTGATGGCAATTAAAAAATCGGGGCTAAAATCATGTAGTTGTACCCAGCTTTATTGAGGTGCTGCAACAATGTAAATTAAGTGAAAAGTAATTTGTTTTTCTAGAAGTCCAACCAAGACTTTGCAAAAGGGCATACTATGGCCTATTTAAAAGGACTGCATTTGCTTTGATAACTAACACCTGAGTTATTATTTCAGTTCAGTTTGTTCCCTGAGCCATCTCTGCCCACATCTGTAGCCATAATACATTCAGTCTGATATAATCTCTCGTGATTGTGATGGTCTGTGGGGAAATAGCATTTCCTGAATGTAAATAATTTCAGTTTTTCCAAAATTGACTTAATTCTCTGGCACGTTTTGCTGTTGGTCTTTTGTGGCAGGCTGTTGAGCGTCGACGCCGTTTGAATGCAGGAAGTGTAATGGGAGATAGCAGGGGAGAGAAGGACACCGGTGGAAATAAGCTCTGCCTAGTTTGATAAAGCCGCTTCATTACTTGGATATTGTGTGTCTGGAATCATTATGCACGGAAGGGCCTCTGGAGGCTCAGGTTTTATTGGCGGTCCTTGCACAGCTAACTCTCATCCATTAAACAAATCATGGAGTCATGTATTAGATTAGCTCTACACCCGGCATCAAGGGTGTTTTTGCCAACCGACGGAACCTCTGCTATTCACTTTCCTAATCCGGAGAATGAATTATGCGATTGAGAGCATCTGGAAGATATTGTCATACATACCATTCTGAGAGATTTATTAAAGGAACAAAAAATCCCATTTGAATATTTTGTCACTTAATTGTGTTGTTCGCTATTGAGCTGACAAATGAGAACAGGAAAGCATCTTGTTAAGTGGCAGCTGATGTTTTACAATATTTAATCAAATTGCAGAACTTAGTAACTTATTTAAAAGAGTTTGTCATCTCCATATAATATTAGGAAGAAGCCAATGTCATTTGCAGGGCTGTATGCTTGGGTGGAAACAGCTTGATCTCCTGCTGGCTCTGACCCCTTTCAACCCCAGAGGTGTGGCTATGACTCCCTCCTGTGGCGAAAGGTCAGCACTACAATAACTATGCAGATACGCCACACCTGCAGATCGGGCTGTCAAACTTTTCTTTGACTCCATCACAAATGTGAAAAGCAGAGTTTACAAGAATAAGGATGTAGTGAAAATGAAAGTGATTTTCTAGGTCAGCCCAGTTTTCTGGGTTCTTTTAATCGCTTTTTAATAAACATTGTATGAAATATTGTGATATATATTTTGCTTTTAATATTTTGTCTCAGTAAACTGCCTTTGTGTATTTTTAAAAGCTCCATATAAATATTGAATGGTGGTGTATATCAGTGTGGGCTGGATGTAATGTTTCGGTTACAAATTAATATATTTTGTACAAGTCTCCGTAGACTATATGGAATACTTAAAAATTCATTGAGGAGCGCGGGAACATTGGCAGTTGTAGTCAAAAGCAAAATATTAGAAATACAAAGTTTGGCATTGTTACCTATATTTTGTTCTTGAATACTGTGTGACATGTTTATGAGGGTGTGTGTGAAGCATACCAGATGCTTTACTGTATTATTGCATCTGACTGTCCTTGTCTTTGATAGCAGGTGTGAACGTGGAGTGTGTCATTGAAAGGACTTGGCTGAGTGTCCGATTGTGGCTTACTGTTCTGAACCAGGAGTTTTTCAATGTTTACAGACCCAGGGATGTGCAACTAACGCAGGGACCCCTATTATAAAACACTGATTTTCTCTGTAACACTTTGTAATATAGTGTTCCCGTCATTACTAACATTGGTTATAGGGTTTCAACGGTAATAGAAAACCTGTAAAATATCAGAGGATTTTAAGATTGGAATTTTCAGATCTGGAAAAGACAGAAATTCATAAAATCTTTAAAAGTAATGAAAGTTTTTGTAGTCTTGTATACATGGTTATAGTTATGTTTGGCCCTAAAAGATTTAATAGAATGTTGCTTTTTGTGAGTGAAAGTGCTATCTATTGTGATTTTTATTTATTTGATTCATTATAGTAATCTAAATATAGAGAAAGTCATGGAGGAAAAAAAAATGAAATTAAAAGATTAACAAACATTAAGCTTGTACCTTCTATAGCCCAGCCAGACTGGGGTTGCGCCATTGTATAATCATCCAACTTCTGTAGAGCTTTATTCGGAATAATGACGTCTACATGCGTCCTCTGACAATTCATGATGGGAAGAGCTTTTCAGTTTCTTGAAATTAAAGAAGACGCTGTATGCAGACCGAGACAGGTGTATTTAGAAGCGAGCGGCTCTTGAGCCAATCAAAAACTTACGCTGAGCGTGGTAAGGCGGGCTCTTGTCTAATTATACAGACTTTGAACCAATCAGGTCAGCGAAGGGCGGTGCGTAGCTCGACGGGGGCGTGTCTTAGGCTTTGTGCCGTCGCAGCGCTGAAGAGCGTCTGAAGAGAGTAATGGCATGAGCCTTGCGTCGAGATCCTGTCAAAGCACTAAACAGCAAATTTCTCGCACCTGAACTTTTACATTCTTTCCTGAGGACTATTTTACCATTTAAACTGGACGTCTTATTTCCTTATTTACACTGACAAGCAACAGCAGCACTTGAGAAGTCACTCCACCGCAGTTGCGTTCCTGTCTTAAGACATTTAAAATAAAAGGATATGGTGTTGGACATGTGAAACACACGGGCAACTTCAAAAATGAAGCTGGCATCTTCTCTGTGTTGCCTCGGGTTTCTTCTCACTTCTGTGGCGGTCCGTCTCAGCGACTCGCAGCAAGGTGAGTAAACGACTGACCATCGTCTCGTGCGCAAAGGTGTTTATGCGTCTCGTGCACGCACCTATGAGCTCTGCTTACTTTTTTGTGAGGATGCTTCTCGCAGTACCCATCCTCTGGTGCGAGGAACCATTTTTTTGCCTTGGAAATCTCTCTTAACAATAAACCCTGGGAACTATAAGATGCGTTATTGTAATGGTAAATGAGTGCCATTCAGTCACCACCACTACAATGATGCATAGATTTCATGTATAGAGTCTCTATGTGTGTTTGTGTGAAATAGGCTGGCATACAGTTGGAGCAATGGCACTGATAGCGCAGAATGGCACTGTTGAAGTGGCACTGAAAGGGGCATTCAGTCTCACTGGACGTTTGTTTTGTTATTCTCAGCCCGTACACTGTCTGAGAAAGAGTTTGAGTGGTCATTGCTTTCCGTGCATGAGAAAAATCACTTCTGTTGCCTTGAGTCGAACCTCTGTTGCGTGTGGCTGGGTTATAGTTGACTTTTCGTTTTCCTGAAAAGAAACTGGAAACTTGAAATGTCATAGTGCTATCAAGTGCGCCGTGTTTGATTTAGCATCCTTTACATTTTTAAATGTAAACATGCAGGAATATAGTTATTTGTAAGCTGTCTTATTGTACCATTTCAGTGGGAATTTAAGGTCTATTTCAAATGTTTTTACTGGAAAGTTTACTAAACAGACTCAATGTGTTTAAAATGTAAGTAGCATTTTGGAAACTATAATACGTAATACGACTGGCAGATTTTATGACATAAGAATAACCTGAATACAAAGCAATGTGGCGTCCACATCTCCACATGGTGGTAGTATATGAACCGAGTTAGCCTGAATCACATCTCTCTCTCTGTCTCTCTGTCTCTCTCTCTCTCTCTCTCTCTCTCTCTCTCTCTCTCTCTGTGTACTTTATTGGCATTATAGTTTATATACATACATGCAAATACTAGCCAATTCCGATTATATAGGGCTAATATAAATGTTTAAAAGCAATGTGATTAAATAACTGAAATATATCACATAAAATAAAAATACAAAGAAATATTTTTACCCTGGCATCCTCATTCCTAACCCCCCACACACGCACGCACGCACACATGCATTGATGAATAGTCATCGTGACTAATTTTCAAACGCAGATCCATTCAGAATAGGTAAATTCATCAATATGAAACCTCGATATCGATTACTGTAGTATAAATGATGCTGTAGCTACGATACTCCATCACAGTCGAGCTGAACTGACCTCATTAAAACATCCATGCAAACTTTATAGCAAAGCATTTCGTCATTTGATGAAAACGCTCAAAACTGGCAAATGTTTGTGTCTTTATGCGCAGTTTGCGTTCTGCGTTTTCAACGCTAATCAGTTATTAGTGGCGATTAGACACACTCCGACCTTTGACTTACGGGTAAATCCGAGCCATTTCAGTTGTCAAAAGCAGGTAAAGATCATGAATTAATCAGTTCTTATAGTTCGTTACTGATCTCAGTGTCATTGGCAAAGGCACGGGCTCCTGACGCACTTCTGCGCTCCGCTGCGCTGCCCGGAGGAGACACGATGCTGATCCAATTGTTATTTTAGATTAAATAAATTAAAAAGCCCGAGGGGAAAGCGATATTAATGGGTATACGGGTAAAACAACAACAACAACAACAACACTACTGCAGGATATTCTGAAAAATTACACTCGGTAAAAGTAAATAAATAACATGCTTAGTTCGAAAATGATTTTTAAGTAATTGTACATAGCTCCGGATTGGTTTATTTGGCTTGCAACAATAGCTGAATCACTAAACAGCATTTGTAAGTTTCATAAAGAACTGGTTGAACTATAATTGGCTAGATGGCAAACTTTCAAGCTTTTGCCCAGCGGTTTGACATGCTATACTTCATTTAAAACTACTGTAAGCTAAATGTTTGCAGTTCATCTACAACTGTTGTGCATGCAGGTTTTATAAACTCATATTAATGTGGAAACATTTTACTACGTGTAAAAACTAATTTGTCACACCACAGGTGCATTTTAAATTAACATGAAGGTGATGAAAAGCATGGCATATGTGCACTTTTTCATATGCATATGTTTGTTTTAGCCTGAAATCCCAATTGGTGAAGAAAATAAAGCATTATTATGTCAAAAGTTTTATGTCGACTAAATATAATTAATGAACTTGAAGCTGAAGTTCATTAAAAATGCAGAAGTCCATGATTGCATAAATACAAAGTTGAATAGTATGAATAAATAAAACATTTAATGTTAAATATTTAATATATAAATTAATATTAAATTATGTAACCTTGTTTTGGTCAATAATTAAATTTTGGGGAGTTGCTGTCATTGTTGTGAGCAATTTTGTCTCATCAGTTATAATATGGACAAAAGTGTGTCCTCCTGTTGAGCAAGGGTTGTTGTTGTTGTTGTTGTTGTTGATGATGATTATGATGATGAGAGATCTGACCACTGCAGTGCTGTTGTGTGTAGTTGGCTCTATATCACTCATTATTGTGATCTGTATCGGCTATCGCTTCAGTCTGACTGAAGACGGTCGTGAATTTAAATCAGTCTCTTCCGTGACATTTAGGAGCCGTGCCAATAGCAAGACTTGTGGGGAATAGTAGGAACACAAATATCAGTTTGTTAATCGGCTTAGCTTTGGATTAAGTCCCGTCAGTGAGACTGGCTGCTGATGAAAATTAATCGTTCAGCAATTTAACTCTCCTTTTCTCTATCTGATCTTTTTCTTGGATTCCCTGCTACAATAGAGCTGTGTAACAAGCATGGGATGTGAATAATACAGGGTAGTTTGTCTGTAGATCTCTTAAAAATTGAGGAAACAAATTGTAAAATTGCTCCAAACTGAACTAGATTTTACTGTAGTATTTTGACTTGTGACAATAGCAGAACTCTTTTAGGTGTTAAATTGCCTTTATTAATGTAGGTTAAACTAAGAAACTTGCTTTATCTATCTATCAGAATAATTAGGTAGTATTTATGTAAGAATATGAATATTCATTTTTTTGTTGACTGTGGGAAAGTATGTTTCCTTATTTCACCTCTGTCAATTCTGATCTGGCCTCTCGAGGTTTCATACAAGCTTTTGACTGACAGTTCCCATATGAGGCCAAAGTATCCCACGGGAATCCTTTTTCCCTTTCTCACTTTCTGGAGAAGTTTCATTGCTCTGTCAAATACATTTCTGTCTTCCATAATGGGATCTTTTTAATCCTTTAACACTGTTGTTTACTCAGATATTCCTTTATAACATGTAACTCCGTCTGCGGCTTATGATATGGCATAGGCTTGTTCGTGAGGCATTGTATATTTATTCCCAGGCACACACATCTCAAGTTCACAGGACACCTAAATGTTTACATGGTGTGGCACAGACAGGATGCCCTATCAACAAAGAAGGGTAAAGTATTTGCTTTTATCGTGGCAGTCGAAGCGCATCATCTCTCGCTCGCTTTTTATTTTGTCAAAGTGAGAGGCCACAGTGCTACAAAGTCTGCCTACGCAGCAATAACCCATTGTCTCACAAAGCCCATTTATTCAGTTTTTCTCCATCTTGGTCCAAGAAAGGCAGGCTGACCTTTGAGCCTGTGTGTCTCAATGGGAAGAAAAGCAGCCTTTGATTCTGTTAGGAGCGCCAACTCCTGCCAAGCGAAGGCGGGTTCCTGCGCAGCGTGCTGCTCTCTGCTCCGGCTCTGAGTGTCTCCCTCCTTTTGGAGCTGCACTGACTGACTGCTGCTGCTGTACATGTGCTACCTCATCCTTCCAGAGGCTAATGGGAATTTGATGATTTGTTTGTGGATTTGATCATGATAGACCTGCTACTGGCTCAAAACACATTGTGTATTCATTCTGTCACTTCCTCTCTCTAGACTTGTCATAGATTTCTACATTGATTTAACCAACAAAACCTGCCCGCTGACGCTTTGAAAGTTTTTTTTTTTTTTTTTTTTTTGAGGCTTAAGGATCATGTCTAAATGCTAATGTCTTTTTAAAGGGATGGTTCACTTAAAATTAAACATTTTGTTACATTGACCTTCATTGTATGTATAAAAAACAGATATTTGTCTTTGGTGTTGCACAGTAGAAAGAAAGTCGTGAATGATGTGAATTTTTATTTTTTTTAGTTTTATGGTGTTCATCTTGTTCATCTCATGTGTTCTAGATCTTTCTGCTGACGTGTTCTGGATCTACAGTATTATTACACCCCAGACAGCAACATAGTGTGGCCAAGATCTGGCCCACATGCGGATTACACACGGACCAGATGTAGGCCGAATCTGGGCCGACACTATGTTGCTCTCTGGGACTGTTGTCTAAAACACTCAATTTCCTCTTCCTTATATAAATATATAAACATATGGACATATATAACACATAAACATATTTCCATATATAAATATACAAACAAAAGTCCCCTGTTTTAAAATGAGAATTAAGTGATTTTGCATCAAACATTCTGTATGAAAACACCAAAATGTGCATAGAACATCCAACCCAATCTCACGGCAATTCAAACGTATTTTACAAGGTGGCTAATTCGTACGAATTCGCACTTGTACAAATTTGTACGTTTTTTGCTAGATCGCACATATTTTACGAGTTGCCGAATTTGTATGATTGACCTAACCCTAACCCCGTCCCTAAAACTACCCGTCACTGGGGTTTAGACAAATGGTATGAATTTGTATGAGTGATTTTCTCTCCAAACTACTTGTCTCATTTTTTTTCTCCCAGCATCTAGAATAAATCCAATTACATGGCCTTTCAACAGTAGCAGAGTTGTGCTACAATTAGTGCCAACAAGTGTGACATGCCTTTATAAAGCTTGAAGTCTAATAAGACTTGATACCTCACAGAGTCCGTAAGGGAGAGACGGAGAAAGAGAGAGAGAGAACATGTTTATAATGTGGCCTTTTATGCATTCATATTCACATGCTGTGTTTACAATCTTCTGTTGGTTTGACACATTATTATCAGTATTCTTACATGCAGTGTTTGACCATGGTTAAAAGTTCATGGCAACTCATGTGTAATTCATAACACAAAATTGTTTGCAGACAAAATGTTCATTCTGACAATAGCTTTTCCGATGCACTGAGTATCTAAGAGAATCACATTAGACAGAAGTCAGCTATTTTCCTTTCAAGGTCAGTTACACGGTAAGTCAGAAGTTCAAATCATTTAACCTCTGACTGCACAGCTCGGCAGGCTGGGGATGCTTTCTTTTTATCTAGAACAGCGATGACTGCCAGATCGACCCCATGTGGCTGTTTTTTTGATTTCCATCTTTACAAGTTCAGCAGTGATGTATTGAAACAAGAGCAATCTTGGCCTGAAGAGAATGTGCTGGAATCAAATTGTTTTGAGCTAAGAGAGGCAGTAGAACGATTACAGCATGACAGCACTTTTCTGTCTTTTTTCGGGCAACCCTTTGTAATTTTTGATTTTCGTCTGTGCCCAGGAATGTCTCTTCTGAATGCCCCAAGCATCCTTTGTCCTTTCATATCTACTAAATATGTGATAGCACAGGAAGCTCAATCAACAGTACTTGTGGCATAATTTTGATTTCCACAAAAAATAAATAAATAAAAGTAATAATAATATTTTGAATCGTCCCTACTTTTCTTTAAAAATAATAGAGGGTATGGTGAGGCACTAAAAGTGGAAGTAAATGGGGCCATTTTTGGAGGATATAAAAGCAAAAAATGTGAAGCATATTATTTTAGCATACAATACTTCTGGTAAATGTGTATTATTTGAGCTGTAAAACGGGTTAAATTTTACAGCCATCATTTTACAGTCATTTTAGGGTTTATTGCATTCCAAAATGGTATATATCTTTACACAGAAAAGGTTAGTAGGGGTTGTACTTGTTAAGATGCATATTGTTTATATATTGGCCCTTTCATGTCCATTGTAAGTGGCTCACCTGTAACCCAGATTAGGGGAAATTAATTCTTGTGTGTAGTGCTGTTGATTGAAATGAACTTGAACTGAAACTGAAACTTTTGTTTTATTGTTTAGAGAAAGTCTGACTAAAAAGCCAACAAGATTTTGGGAGGTTGTCATGAAGTTGCAAAGGTGTTGGTGATGGTTACTATAGGTGGTTGGTCATTGGTCCGAGTCCTAATATGGTCCCTATAAGGCTCTGGTCTCTTGTTCACTGTCTATTTATTTATTTATTTTTTCACTAGTTTCATCCACCATACAAGAATTGCAGTAAAGCTGCTTTGTAAAGTTTGTTTTTCTTCGACAAAACACACTATGGCTCATTCGTGTTCGTGTCCATGCCACAGTGTCATATATGTTTGTTCAAACCTCTAACCCTAAGTATGAGCCTTAGAAAACTCTGCTATTGATACAATTTGAACATTCCAGCTAACCATTTGCTGCAATTATCAGATTTGCAGACTGTATATGTTGGCCATTTCACCCGAGTTCAGATGAACAGTCAAGTTTAATGATAGTTCTCCTCACTTTTAAGTGACAAGGGTGAAAAAGTGACAGCCACGCAGGCAATAAACAGCTCAACGGCAATCAGCGGCAAACAGCCGCTAGCTATTGTTTCATGCAAACTCAAGTTCCACCTCTCCACACTGACAAAATTCATAACGTTCAGTGCTCTGACTCATTATACAAAGTGCTATTCAAATGTACATGAGCAGCTCAGACGTCTGTGACTATGATGTTTGAGAGCTGCTTTTGTCCCTCTCTACCAAAGCCAAAGACAGGCTTTGTCAGCCTACAATTAAGAACAGCAGAGGGGCTGTTAATAAGTGCCATTCCGAGGATTTTCGTCTGCTTGAGGACAGAGATGGAGAAAACGAAACATTGGCTCTGATTGACAATGCCAATCGTTTAATACGGAGTCGTCCTGCTCTCCAGGCTTCTCTCTGCGTCTGCTTCAATTCTTCCTTTCAACTTCTTTCATCCCTTTCTTGTGCATGTCACAAAAGCAAGAAATTAGTATGACAATAGATATAGGCCTAATCTTTGCTAAAATACGCTCATTACCGCAGCGCATGGAATTAAAAGCAATTGTACGGAATTAAAGTTAATTGTGCATCCCCAATTTCTTGTCTTTTTCCCTTGTTGTTCCCTCTAAGGTCGCTGACAACTAAGTGAGCTGTTTCTCCTCATTTAAACCCCACCCTCCTCCCCCTTTTGCTTTTTTAAAACTCCTGAATAATGAACTTAACAAATAAAAGAATAATTACAGACTCGTGTTCTTGCTATAAACAAAATGCACCTCCCTCTAATGAGCGTTTCATGCTTTTCTTTCTTGTGAGGGGCTGCTGAAGGCGCAGTTTCTCTGTATGCCTTGCACTCTTTCTCTGTAATCCTTTTTTAAAATATTCAGTGCTAATCTGCATTTACAATGTAATTACAGGCAGGCATTGAGCGATACTGACTGTTTCAAAATGACTGTGCTGCCTGAATGGACTTAATCTTGATTTGCTAATATGTGTTTGAGTAAATATCAGAAGAGTCAAATATGTGGATGTGCGCTTTAATATATTTTATATATGGACCCTTTTCACAGACTGTGATGCGTTTCCATAGATTCTATAGAATTCTACTTTTATATGTACATTTTACATGTGTACAATATACTTTGAGTTTTATACATTTATTAAATGACAGAAAACTAGTTAACGCTAAAATAAAATTATTTTTGTTAATTTCTGTCGACTGTAGAGTCATTCTGTCAACTCAACCAAAGATCCTGGCTAAAATTTTTGATTTTGATTTTTTTTTCTGGTGAAAGAAATACAAAAATGAAGAAGAAAGCCAAAATATTAAATGTCATGGATACCATATCTATGGGATTGGGCCATATAGGGCCTTAAAGATTACAAATAAAACGTTTATTAAGAATGAGAATCTAGAAGGTTATTAAAATATTTGTAATACTTTGAGTTACATGCATGCAAACTTTAAAAGTCGGCTCTCAGACAGGTATGTTCTTTGCAATTGTTTTGATTAAAAAACACATTTGGTTTTTGACCACTGAAAATGTGTATCATGTGCCAATTTTCTCATGAAGCCATATTGAGATCACAATATCTCTGGAATTGAACCATATAGGGCCATAAAAATATGGATACACATAGAAAAGTTTGCTAAAAATCAAAATATAAAAGGATATAAAAAAAGCTTTTATACTTCTTGAGTTACAGGCATGCAAACTTCCTTTTCCCCATTTTTGAACTGTCACCGTTGGCATATAATGGAACAAAGATTGCTAAAGGTACAATTGGGGCAGTTGTGGCCTGGTTAGAGAGTCTGACTTGTAACCCAAAGATTATGGGTTCGAGTCTCAGTACCGGCAGAAAATATAGGTGGGGTGAGTATTCCGGATGTGTGTTTACGGTGTGTTCATCTATCTATCGTTATCTGAAGTCAACAGATTTAACTAATAGACCAATCTCTGTGTAAAAATAAAATAATGACGCTGCCATCTGTACCCCCCTTGACTTCCCACTACAAAATAGTGGATTACTGGGGAAGTTTCTTAAATTTGGTTGATTTGACTCGGAATGACCCTGTAGAAGTTTGCATAACCATGACGACTTATGCATTTAAGAACCCCAGAAATGTAAAAAGGGTCCATTATTTATTTAGGAGGATATGCTTGGATAAATATATAAAGTCAGCCACTGACACTGAAACAGTTTGGACATAGCATCACAGCCTGGTCACTGATTCAACTTTTGGGACCATTTTAAATTGTCACTATTAAGTAACACCATTTTTGTGAGTTTAAATATTCAATATTTTTCCCATCTCTACAATGGACAGTCAGAATGAATTTTGTAAGCACTTGATGAGTTAAAGGTGAAGTATATAATTTCAGCAAGAGTAATAGGACCAATTTGCAATTTTCAAACACATTTCAAACACTTCTCCGTCTGCCAAAAATATTTCCCACCCTAAATTCATGGAATTTGCTTTAAAATCCATTAATTAAAAAAAAAAGAAGTAGTAAAGAATAATTTCTTAAACAGATTGCAGTTCTGTTTGCTTCCAGTAGTGGTGTACAGATTGCACAATTCACCTTTAAGTTATTTTCTCTCTCTTTCAGTCTTCCTCTTTCTGTATTTTTATTTCATTGCTGTATAATTAAATGTTTGTATTCCCTCACAGGGACAGGTTTTCATTGTGCTGTGTGCAACAGACACATTTTGTCCCCGCTAATGAAGCTCTTATGGATGTGAGCGGTTTATAGGTGATTTTACAGCCCGTAAGGAGACATCAGGGAGAGAGGAAATGGAAGAGACAGAAAATGAGAGATTTAGAGAGGAGGAATAAGACATTGAAGAATAAAAGGGAGTACTTAAGAGAAATGTGAATGCTTATGCTATTTATGAGAGTAAAATAGAGAAATGCCAAATAAAAGTTAATGGTGAAGTTAAGAAAGAAGCATTAATGTGATTTAAAGATTGAGGAAATATAAAAATAAAATGACCAAAGGTGGAAAGGGAAAGCGATCAGACTGAATCAGAGGGTCAGGCTTGTGCTGCGTTTGCTGATCTTTTAATGCTGCCCAGCAGTCTGTGCCAGTCTCTGTGGGCCAGCAGTCACCTTGGTGCAGAGGAGAAAAACGTCGGCCGTAAAGGCACATAAAGCACTGAATGAGAGGAAAGGGGGAAAGGCAATTGACCTTGGCTGGCTGACTGACTGCGGGAGAGATGAGCCATGTGCTGAGCAAGGACTGTCGTTCAACCTGTAGAAACTTAGAGGAAGAGAGAGTTGCTGTCTTTGTGTCTGTTTGCTGAGTTATTTTGTTCTCTGTGAAAGTCTTTTTTTTTTTTTTTAGCTCCGTTTTACCTGGAAGTATGGTGAACGATTTCCCCAATGAATTGACTTTGAAGTGAGCTCATTCTTCTGTAGATGGTAGATTTGAAGCAAGAACTACTTATTTATTTATTTATTTATTAAATACCAGGAACTGAATGATGTTCTGGTACTTTTACTGAATCAACCATACAGTGCAGCCATAGTCCAGTTGATTCCTGAGTGAATGACTCCTATGAGCCAGTTCTTTTTATTGAATCGCTTGTCGCTCTGTATGGTTTTGATTCACAACTCATAAGACTAAGCACTTCTCCTCAGGGGAATCCCCACTGCCATTCAACTTCATCAAGTGGACGAGAGAACTTTATGGACAGACCCTCGACTTTGACAGAGAGAGCGAGTCTACTCAATAT